>NW_006399857.1:5182631-5193400 GCF_000299155.1 Elephantulus edwardii
ATCTCCTAATTTATTAAAAAAGCTAAAGGAACAGAAGAATAAATTCAAGCCTCAAGTTATATATTTAAGGATGCTATGGAGAAAATATTGAATGATCTAAGAAGTAGAAAAGGAAGACAGAAGAAGTACATCGAGCCACTGAACCAAAAAGAGCTAGCCAACAGAGAAGTATTTCAAGAAACAACTTATGTTCAAGAGCCAATGGTGATGGAGGATACAGTCCAAGCTGCTCTGAAAGAATTGGCCAAAATCAAGGTCCCATGAATTGATTGAATGCCCACTGGCATATTACAACAAACAGATGTAGCCCTTAAAGTACTCACTCACTAGGCAGTGTCAAGAAATCTGGAGGTCATTTATCAGGCCAACTGACTGTCAAAGATCCATATTTATTCCTATTCCAAAAAAAGGTGATCCAACAGAGTAGGGAAATTATCGAACAATATCAGTAATATCACACACAAGTAAAATGCTGATGAAGATTATTATCCAAAAGCATCTGAAAATAAGAGAACTACCAAAAATATAAGCTGGATTTAGAAGAGGCTAGGACACTAGAAACTTGTAAATTTCAAATGTATCTTGAATATAAAGCTGAATATAGAGAGTTGCAGAGAAATGTCTATCTATGTTTCATTGGCAATGGGAAGGTATTTGACTGAATGGATCACAAAAGAGGGTGACTAACCTTGACAAGAATGAGAATCCCAGAACATTTGATTTTGCTCATGTGAAACCTTAGACCAGGGGTCAGTAGTCAGAACAAAGCAAGAAAACAATACATGATTCAAAATCAGGAAAGATGTACAGCAGAGATGCATCCTATCTTCATACATTGTGGATAGCCCGGGCCGCAGCTGGGATCAGAGTCCACTCAGGACTGAGTGCCCTCTGCAAACAAAGAATTCTGCCCAGCCCCTCTGAGGAGATACTGGATGCCCTCTGCAAACAGAAGGCTCCTCCCACCAGAGGGGGTGGCATGTCTGAACTCTGATCTCAGTTTAAAGATTAAGTTTACCCATTGTTATAGATTTTTTTTTTTAATTATCATTGGCTTAAACTAAATAAAAACCACAGGGAGACAGAGAAAGGGGCCTTTTCACAGTGCTAAGTGGTGAAAGTACCTCTGCCTCAGCCTTCCTCATTTTCAGAATTCATTTCCTTGTGTCCCTGCTTTCTTTCTGCATCCAATTAACAGCAATACCTTATCAATCTATATTTGGATCAGGTCATCCAAGAGGCTGGATTTTATGAAGAGGAATGTGGTGTCTGACTTGGAGGAAGACTCATCAACAAACTGTGTTAGGCAAATGATATAAACTTGTTAGTATTTGCTACAGAAGGTCAAGAACTGCAGCCTTCAATATAGTTTGAAGCTCAACATCAAGGAAACAAAGATTCTCCCCACTATGCCAATAGGCAGCATCATGATAGATGGTGAAGAAATTGAGATTGTTAACAGCTTCACCTTGCTTGGCTATACAATCAACACTCTTGGTACTAGCAGCCAGGAAATTAAAAGACTAATTTCACTGAGAAAAATCTGCTGTTGGGGGACCTCACTAGAATACTGATGGGCAAACATGTCAATCTAAAAACTAACATGCACTTGATCCAAAACATACCATTTTTAATTGCTTGCTGTGACTCACATCAGAGAACTTGATAATAAATAAATATGATAAAAGAACCAATGTCTTTGAGTTGTAGTTCTGGGAAAGAGTTTTGAACATACTATGGACTGCTAAGAGAACAAACAGGCTGCCCTGTAGAGAGTGAAACCAGGCTGCTCTGTGGAGACAGATTATGAAGACCTATCTCACATACTTTGGGTGTGCTGCCAGAAAGACCAAGCCCTTGAAGAAGGACATTGTTCCTGAAAGGGTAGAAGGATAGCACGAGAGTAAGACCCTGGATGAGATGGATTAACTCAGTGACCAGGGAAATGGGGGTTGATACGTTGGGGATAATGAAATTGATTCAAGATAGAGCAGAATTGAGAGCTGTTGTACACAGACTCATTGCAAGTTACAAGAGATGAAATAGCACATAACAATAACAACATCAGCCAATCCTTTTGTAGATTATTGAGTCTGGCCAATTTCCTTGTGGAAGGGTAAATATCAATCCCTTTATGGATAGGTCAACATGTCTCACTTGCACAGTTCCACTTCTCCACATAGTAATCTACATAAGAAAAGCCATAATGAGAGACAAACTCTACAGGTGGCCACGCTCTGGATTTTCTAGCCAACAACATTCACATATTATAGATTAACTTTCTTCTTACAATAAACTGTAGTTATATTCATGAAAGTGTGTAATTAGCAATTTTACTCCTCATGCTTTAATCTCTCCCATTTTAGATAGCCGATTTCTAATTTGCTCATCCCTATTCATATTGAAAGATAAACTCCACACAAATTTCGAGAATGCTGCTAAGAGAGGTTAATCCAAGAAAGAGAACACTATGCATGAAAAATGGAGGGTCAGTAGAAGAGAATAAGGTCCTCAATGAGCTGGATTGATGCAATGACTGAAACAATGGTTTCAAGTTGCTAAAGATATTGAGAATGGCACAGAATAGGACATGATTCAGATTTGCTGTTATATATAACAGAGCTCTGAAAAAGAGCTCTGAACCTTACTCTATCTTGAGTAATTTTCATATCTCTGACACACTTACTCTCATCAGCCACTGAGTCAGTCCATCTCATTCAAGATATTCCTCTCTTGTGCTGTCTTTCCACCCTTCCAAGGATAATGTTCCATTCCAAGGACTAGTCCCTCCTTGCAGTATACCCAAAGCGGGTCAGATGGAGCTTCAAATTCTTGTCTCCAAGGAGCAACCTGGTTTCACCCTCTCTAGGACATTAATAATTCATGGTATGTATAATATTCCTTTCCAGAACCACAGCTCAAAGCATTGCTTCTTCTTCTACCATTCTTAGTCATTGTCCAACTCTTTGAAACATATCAAGTAATTGTGAAGACCATGGCCTGGATCAAGCACACCTGAGTTTCTAGGCTGACATCATTACTCTTCAGCACTCTGGAGAGGTCCCTGACAGTAAATTTTGCCAACACAGTTAATCTTTTGATTTCCTGGCTGCTAGTACCAAGATGCTGACTGTACAGCCAAGCAAAGTGAATCTGTTAACAATCTCAATCTCTTCACTGTGTACCATGATACTACCAATTGGCCCAGTGGTGAAATTCTTTGTTTTCTTGATGCTGAGATTCAATTGATATTGAAAGATGTAGTCCTTGACCTTCAAAAGCAAACGTCTCAGGTTCTCCTCAATAAGCAATGTTTTGTTATTTGTGTAACAAAGTTGCTGATGAGTCTTCCTCCAATTCTGATGCCATATTACTCCTCATAGAACCCCGCTTCCTGAATTATCTGTTCTATATATAGATTGAAAATGTACGGAAATAGGATGCTTCCATGGTATATACCTTTTGGGTTTTGAACCATGCAGTTGTGGTACTGAGAATGGAGTTTATTAGAAAAATAAGTTGAAGAGTCAAGGAGGTAAAGAATATCATTCAATACAAACCCAGATTTTAGTACTAGGTCCAGGCACACTTCCTCATTTAGTTGACACTCTGTTTTCAGTTTAGCAGTCAAAATAAAATCATCCAACAAGACTTGCCTCAGAGTAGTTATGTCAGCTTCTCCTTAAAGCATCCATCAAGAACAGCAAAAACTTTTAATTGTAGCCAGCATAAATGCAAGAAGCCTTAGGTTATGCCTTGCCACAGTTTCTCCACAGCAATGCCACAGTATCTTTCTACCATTTTACCATTATGCCAGGATCTCACCACTATTGTCTCACTCTCAACAGTCTCCCTTAAATCTTGCAGCCATAAATCATGCTTACTTCAAGACTTGCTGCCCAGTGCAGGAATCTTTCTCTTATCCTAGTCCCACAACTATTCCTTATACGCAAGATCATGTTGATTTGCAAGACCATATGTCTATAATTATGGTAGCTGAAGACCGGAGGAGGTTAATCATAATGACTAAAAAAATCCAACATGATAGGTCAAATGCAATAATGGTTACCCGTGTTGGATAGTGTTTGGTGGAACTCTCAAATTAAAACAGGCTTGGAAGCAGGAGTAACATTCACTTCCAAAATAGCTTGCCTCCAGAAACTCTATGAACTTAGAGAAAAGATGAAAGTTATGTGTGTTTAGAACTTTAGTTCATAAGGTCGCTACGAGTTGTCTACTACTAGATGGCACTTAAAATTATATGTAATTTTTTTCTTATTTAAAAGAAGGTTGGAAGGTTGGCAAGAATTTGGTTTAAATTCTAAATTTGCAAATACATTGTTTAATTGCAGAAGTATATCATTATAATTTTAAATTCAAATGAGAATTTATTCTGAAACATATGGTGGAAATACAATTTTGTGTCTATCTTTCCCAAAATGCTCTCTATGGTGCAATTATATTAGCAGTCATAATTTTAAAGGGGTGTAAATGATAAAGACTTAATTTATCAACTATAGAAAAAAGTACACATTTTTATCCCACAGAAGGTGGCCTTTTCCTTAATTCTGGAGAAATAACCATGGAACAATTGGCCTTTCTTAGTCTGAGATAGCAGGTTCCACTTGAATGTTATATAGCCATTTATTGGTTGGACAAATGAAAGGATATCTCTGGAGGTCTAGCCTTGTTTGTTGAGAGTTGTACTGCTAATCCAGCAACTGTGCTTCCCTAGAATTTAAAATTCACCAGTGACTCAAAGAGCAAAGGATGATCAATCAATTCCTGTGTGATTTACAGCCTCAGAAATTCGATGGAGGGTCAACGATAGTTCTAGTTTTGATTTGACAGGATTAAGTTTTAGTTCTTTGAAACCAGATAAAAGTCAACATCAGCAAGTCTTAAGAGACTTTATTTCATCTACATACATTCAATTCAAAACTCACCTAATTGGTGTATAGTTAGAAGTAACGCAGAGCTGACCCCTCAGAGGATTTTTTAGAGGCCATATATCAGAATAGAACAAAGTTCTCTTATTTCTTCCTTAGAGGAGCAGATATATTAAAATGGAATGCTTTGGGTTGATAGTGCAAGTCCTTATTGACCAGATCATCAAAACTCTTAAAAGTATCAAGCACAGAGGCTTCTTGATTTGGTAAGAGTATTTGCTCTCTGTATTTTTGCTGTTATGCACCTTCAAGTCAGAAATGACCCATAGTTGATTCTCCAGCAGTTTTTCAGAGGCAGTTAATCAAACTACTTAATATTGACCATCCTTCTCCCATGAAGCAGCTGGTTGATTTGAACAGTGTATATATGGAATTTTAGTGCATGCAGTTTCTTATCACTAGCCCATCAGAGCTTATTTGTTCTCTAATAGGTAGAAATTATTTGCTATGCATCAGAGACCTAGACAATGATTAAAGAAGACAGAAGAAGAATCTATGTCTTTGAGTTATGGTATTGGAGAAGAGTCTTGAACATAGTATGGACCACCAAGGGATCATACATGTCTGTCTTAAAGTGGGTGAAACCAAGCTACTCTTTGAATAAAAGGATTGTGAAGCTCTGTCTCACTTACTTTAGGTATGTGACTAGGAAGGCCAGTCTCTACAGAAGGACTTCATACTTGAAAGCGTGGAGAGACAGTGCAGGAGAAAAGACCTCAGATGAGATTGATAATCACATTAACTATGGTAATGGGGTCTAAGTATGTCAGAGATCATGAGGCTGGTTCAGGATAGGGAAGGATTCAGAACTATTGTACATAAGCTTGCTACAATTTGCAGGCACCTATATGGCACATAGTAACAACAACAACGAGAACAACAATAGGTAGCACATGCCATGAGACATTCAGCTTCAGTGTTGAAAGTACCTCCTTGCCAGATTTGCCCTAAGTATATCTTAATATTTTAATTGTTTTCTGGTGGGAAACATTTAATATTACTGAAAAATATAAGTAAAAACCAACAAATATAATTGTTTTGAAAGAATAGACACAGAATGCTCTTTAGAAAGAAGAATAACAAGACTTCATCTAACATGCATAGTACATGTCACTAGAACAGGTCATATCATACAGAAATATATCACTATTTCTCAAGTAGAGAGTCAGGAAAAATGAGGAAAGTGCTCAATGAGATGATTTGACGCTGGCTGAAATCATGGACTGACAGAAGCAAGGATGGTACAGAACAAACAATGTTCTAAGTAGTGCCATGAAGTCAGAACCAACTCGAAAGTAACTAAAACCATTAAATATTATTTGATAAAGATATGTTGGTTTTCAGATTTTTTATTTCCAAATACTACAATACAATGACAGAAAGATTCAAAGAAATAGCAATAATGGCTAAATGAATGTTATTAATAAAAATGTAAAGAAAATGTGCCATCATCAAGAGAGTAATTATATAACCTTGATGGTCTTTTGTATACATATATAACACAACTTTGATTTGTTATTATTAGATTTTGTTCATAACAACCCTATGACCAATAAATAGGTATGAACCTTGTCCTTTCCTATGCCATTCTCAAAAATTTCTGAGACATTTGAGACCTTTGCTGCAAACACCATGTCAATCCAATTGGTTAAAGCTTTTCCTTTCTTTTGCTGACCCTCCACTTTGAAAGCATGTCCCTCTGCAAGGAAGTGCCTTCCCAAGCCTCATGCTTAAATTATGTAGAATGAAGTTTCTTCATCTTTGTCTCCAAAGAACACTCTGGCTGCACCTTCAGCAAGACATATCTGTTTATTTTGGGAATGTGTATGATATTAATTTCTATCCTCCAAAACGACGGTTCAAAGACATTATTTTTTTCTTCTGTATTGTCTATTAATTTTCAAGCTCTCAGATGTAAATGGAGTCATGGTCTGAATCAGGCATACCTTAGGCCTCAAGCAGACATAACTGTTCATCAATAATTTGGAGATGTCTCTGACTGCTCTTTCTCACTGCCATATAGATCCTGATCTCCTGAGTGCTGGTACTAAGCGTATTGACTGTAGATCCAAGTAAGATGAAATTGTTGACCGTGTCAATCTTTTTTCCATAATATCATTCAACACCAACAACAAGAGCCAAAGAAGAGAAAATAGATGATTTCTACCAACTTTTGCAGCCAGAAATTGAACATGCAACCAAGATGCATTAATAATAATGGCTGACTGGAATGCAAAACTTGGGAACTAAGAAAAAGGATTAGTAGTCAGAAAACAATGACTTGGTGACAGAAATGAGGCATATAGCTTTTACAAGAAACATAAACAAGGACTATATATGTGGATTTTACCTGAACGTATGCACAGGAACCAGATGGATTACATCTATGGAATAAATTGTCAGAGAAATTCAGCATTAATAACTAGGCCAGGTGCTGACTGCAGAACAGATCATCAACTACTCATGTGCAAGTTCAAATTTAAGCTAAAGAAGGTAAAATCAAATCCATAGGAATCAAACTTCACCTTGAGTCTTTCTCAACAGAATTTAAAGATCAAATCAAGAACAGGTTTGAAGCCTGGAAGACTAATAAGCGAAGACCAGATGAGCTGTGGGAGAATATGAAGAATATCATCCATGAAGACTGAGAAATATTATTACAAAGATGGAGGAAGAAGAAAAGACCAAAATGAATTTCTAAAGAGACTCTTAATATTGCACTAAAACACCTAGAAGCCAAAAGGGAAGAAATCAAGAAGCTAAGAAGCTGAATAGAAGATTTCAATGGACAGCTAGGGAAGTACTATAATGAAACATGAAAGGAGAACAATGCTCATTGTTCAATTAGCTCCCTTTCCTCCCTGCCTGCAGTACTCTTTACAATGTACCTCTTATTCTGGGCTGTATATTTGTATGTATAACGCCAAATGATATATTCCTTTAAATAGTTATTTCCTTCATCTGTTCCCAGGCAAAGTTCATTGTCTATTCACGTTTGTCCTATTCTCCCAACATCCTATGTCAGACCTGCTTTATAATAGCGCTGCTATGCAGCATTTGTGCTTTGGTGACTGACTGAGATATTTCACTCAGTATAATATCCTTCAGGGTCACCTATGTTGTGTAATATTTTACGAGTTCACTGTCTTTAAGTTAATGGAACTAAAGAATAAATTCAAGATGTGAGCTGCAACACTTAGGAATATTATGGGTAGAATATTGAATAATCCAGGAACCATTAAAAGAAGATGGAAGGAGCATACGGAGTCACTGTACCAAAAAAAAAAAAAGAATTTACTAACACATAACAATTTCATATGATCAACATATGATAAAGAGACAATGGTGATGAAGAAGGAAGTGAAGGCTGGTCTAAAGGATTTGGCAAAAAATAAAGCCCCAGAAATTGATGGAATACAAATTGACACATTTCAATAAACGAATACTGCCCTGGACCTGAATACCAAGTTCTGGCAAGAAGTCTAGAAGACAACCACCTGGCCAACTGACTGGAATAGATCCATAATTATTCCTATTCCAAAAATTGGTGACATGACAGAGTAGGGGAATTATCAAACAATATCTTTAATACCACACATAAGCAAAATCCTGCTGAAGATGATCCAAAAGTGACTGGAACAGTAGTACATTGACAGAAAACTACCAGAAATACAATCTGGGTTTAGAAGAGATCATGGCACTATACTACACAAAACTACACTATACTAAACATTGTAGCCAATGTCATATAGATCTTGGCAGAAAGCAAAGAGTATCAGAGGAATGTCTATTTGTGTTTGATCCACTATGCAAAGACATTTGACTGTGTAGATCACAAGAAATTATTGCTAACCTTGAGGAGAATGGAAGTCCCAGAACTCATGATCATGCTCACGTGAAGCCTATTCTCAGACCAGGAAGTTGTCCTCAGAACAGAGTAAGGAAACATTGCATGGTTGAAAATCAGGAAAGGAGTTTGTCAGGGCTATTTTCTGTCTCCATACCTTTTCAATATATATGAAGAAAAGAGCATTCGGGAAGCAGGGTTTTATGAGGAAGAATGTGGTGTCAGGATTGGAGGAAGATTCATCGACAACCTACATTATGGAGATGACACAACCTTGATGCTGAAACTGAGGAGGACCTGAAGCATTTGCTGCATTAGGTTAAGGACTGTTGTCTTAGATATGGATTGAACCTCTACACCAAGAAGATAAAGATTTTCACCACTGAACCAAATGGCAACATCATGATAGATGGAGAGGGGAATGAGGCTTTTAGCAACTACTGCTTGCTCTGCTTGATCCATGATCAACACCAGAAGACAAGAAATTTAAGAAGAGGAAAAAAAGGATTACATTGGGAAAAACATACTGTCAGGGACTTCTCCAGAACGTAGAGAAGCAACAATATCAGCCTAGAGACAAAAAGATGTGCCTGATCCAGGCCATGGTCTTTGCAATTAGTTGCTATACATCAGAGAGCTGTACAATGACTAACGATGGCAGAAGAAAAATCAATCAATGCCTTTGAGTTGTGGTGCTGGAGAAGAGTTTTAAATATACCATGGACTGTCAAGAAAACAAATAGATCTGTCTTTGAGAAGATGAAACCAAGTTTCTCCTTGAAAGCTAGGATTCAGAAACTCTGTCTCACTCTTTGAGCATGTGGCCAGGAGGGACCAATCCTTGGAGAAGGACATCATGCTTGGAAGGGTGCAAGGACAGTGCAAGATAGGAAGACTCCGGATGAGAAGGATTGATATAGTAACTAGGGCAATGGGGAGAGGTGTATCGGAGACTGGCTCGGGACAGGGCAGACTTCAGAACTGTTGTACATAGGGTGGCTATGAATCACAGGCGACTTGATGGCACATAATGACAACAACAATTTGCATATTCTAGACATTACATAGTGAAGGAGAGACCCTCAACTAGGTAGATTTATACAGTGACTAGAGCAATGCTCTTGAGTGTTATCAGAGATTGTGAGGCTGGCACAGGGTAGAATAGGGTTCAGATCTGTTGTTTATAGGATTGCTATGAGTCATACTGGACTTGGTGACACCTAACAACAACAACAACAGTAGTAACAATGTTGTTGTTATATTTTGTCGAGTCGCTTGCGACTCATAGCAACCCTATGTATAACAACCTTGAACCTGCTCTATCTTGTGCCAACTTTATTGTCTCCAACATGCTTCCCTCATTGCCTCAGTCACTTTAACATCTATAATTTGTGGCTTAGTGGTAAGAAATGGTGTTTCAACCTCAAAGTCAAATCTAACAGCTGTTCCATGGGAGAAAGATGAGCAATATACTCCAGCATGATTTACTGCCTGTAGGAAGGTCATCTATGCATCAATTCCAACTTGAGGCACACAAAAACAACATGCCACATAAGAATTTTGTAGTCACAATATGGAATATATCTGGCTGGTAACATAAAGGTCAACTATTCTTTAGAATAAAGATGAGCAGTTCTTATTCTAGAGGTAGATATCCTTGGAAACCTAAAGGAGGATTACTATGAATTTATATCGATCCCAAGGCAGTGCTCTTCTTTGCTTGTGCAATGTATGATTGTTGTTCTTGCATGTACTATGAAGTTGGAACACACATAACTGACTCATCTATGGATTTCAGAAGCAGTTAATCATATCAGAGTAGTTTGGCCATCTTTCTCCTGCAGAGAAACTAGTAGATTCAAATCACATACCTTTGAGTTGCCAGCACAATTCCTTACCACTAGGCCACCAGAAAGCCTTTATTGTTATGTTAATTCACCTTTGACTCATAAGGACCATATGGACAATAGATC
>NW_006399857.1:5194210-5203573 GCF_000299155.1 Elephantulus edwardii
AGCACAATTAAGTGTTTTAAGATTCCTATCCTTATCAACATTAGCCACAATTTGTTGTGATCCACACAGTCAAATTCCTTTTCATATTAAATGAAATAAACATAGACATTCCTCTGGTACTTTCTGCTTTCAGTTAAGAGTCATTTAACACTGGCAATAATATCTCTAGTGCCATGGTCTCTGAATCTCATCTTGCATATCCAACAGTTCTCTGATGATGTGCTGTTCCAGTCATTTTTGGATAATTTTCAGCATTATCTTGCTTCCATGTGATATTGGTGATATGTTTTGGTAATTTACACACTCTGTTGGGTCACCTTTTTTTGGAAAGGGAATTAATATGGATTTTTTTCCAGTCAGTTGTTCAGGTAGTTTGTCACCACCAGATCTCTTGGCCCAACTCGTGAGCACATCCAGGGCACCATTTGCTCATAGAAATATGCCAATTGATATGTAATCAGTTCCTGGGGCTTTGTTTTTTTCCAATTCCTTCAGAGCAGCTGAACTTGCTCTTTCATCATCATTGCCTCTTGACCTTACATTGTTTCATAGAAATCTTCTATGCTAGCAAATTTCTTTTTGGTACAGTCACTTTGTGTACTACTTCCATCTTATTTTGATTCTTTCTGATTTATTTAACATTCTGTCCATGGCATCCTTAAGTATTGCAACTTGAGTGTTAAATCTGCTTTTCAATTCTTCAGCTGAAGAAATGCCCCCAGATTTCACTATGTTATATATTGTCCCTCTGTATACACAGGATTTTTAAAAGATATGCATCAGATCATACTCTTTCTCTATACCCATTCAATACATATACTATGCAATTAATTAGAGAAGCTGGACTATATAAAGAAGTGCATTGTTTTTGATATGTGTCGTTGACTTGCCTACTACCCATAGCAACCCTCCACTATGCAGATGACACAAACTTTGCTTGAAAAAACTGAAGACTTACTAAAGAAGGTCTTAAACTACATCCTTCAATAAGGTTAACAACATTATTGAACATTAAATAAAGTTCAGCATTAAATATTTTTAAAAACCCTCATCATGGGAACAATAGGCAAAATCATGATAGATGAAGAAAAGATTGAAATATATACCTGATTACATTTTACTTCGATTCACAATTGATACCTATGGTAGCAGATCTCAAAAAATCAAAACATGATGTATTGGTAAAGTTTGCTGTCAAGGATTTCTCAAAAATGGCAAAGAGCAACAATGTCAGTTTAAAGAAGAACACACGCCTGATTCAAACCATGACATTTTTAGTTGTTTCCTATGTATTTGAAAATTAGGCAATGAATAAGGAATGCAGAAAAAGAATAAATGCCTTTGAATTCTGTTTTTAGACAGCAGTACTGAAAATTCCATGGATTTCCAAAACAATAAACAAGTCTAACTTTCAGGAGGTGCTACAATGATGCTCTTTAGAGGAAAAACTTTTGAAATTTTCAAAGAGGTGAAGTTTTGTCTCATATGTTTAGGCCTGTTGTCAGAAGAAACCAATCCTTAGAAAAAGACATCATACTTAGAAAGGGGGACGATCAGAAAAATAGTTGAAGAACCTCTACAAAATGAATTGACATAATGATTATAACAATGTATTTGAGCATATGCGCATAAGAAATCATGAGGATGGCACAGGTCGGGGCACGGTTCTAATCTTTTATTCATAGGGTCACTATGAATTGTAGTCAATTCCATGGCACATAACTGCAACATATGATTTCAACCCAGGAAATTGTACTTGAGTCCACACATGGTAGTAATTAATATTTACCACAATTTCCCCAAATACTTTACTCATTACAAAAGTGTACTTACTAAAAGGTTAGGATTTCATTTGCTTCCTTATTTTGTTTCGAGTTGTTAGTAGCTCTTTGTGTTAGTTGCAGACTTGAAAGGACATCATACAGCAGAAGGTAAGGATGATGTTATTCAATATGTCCATGCTCACAATGCCTGGTGGCAGCTTCCCCCACAAATCAAGATTCCAAGATTACATGTCACGGCTGATACAGTGAGACCTTATGGTAGCCAAAGTTCCATGAAATTTAAAAGAAGTCATCCATGTAATGACACTATCTCGGTGTTATTAATATTATACATTTTAGGATGAAAATTTCCACTCGAACTTTGTTAACTGGAGTCCACCTGATGCCACCGTGACCTCTACTAGCCAGCTACTTCTAGTCAAAGTTATGTGTAAGTTTCCAAGATTTTTCACTTATTTCCTTTTCTTATTAAAAAAAAAACAAACTAAAAATCAGCACTGTCTATTTCAAACCAACTCATTCCAACCCTTCATTGAGTTTAAATTACACAGGCTTAGGTAACTACTTTTTCCCCCAACAGAGCCACTGGTACATTTGAATAGGCCAACCAGGAAATCCCACTTAAATAGATCAAAAAACCTTGTTGAATCACAATTTTTCTAAGAGTTTGACGATTTCAAATCACTAATAAAATGACACAAACAAACAAAACATTGAATTCTTGAGGTTGAAGTGGTGCAAGCAGTTTGTTCCTGATTTAGAGATACTGGTTTGTTAATTGTGTTTAAGAGCCAAGAAAATCTTGTCTTCAATCATTAACTAATAGACTGTCACCTTGTCAAGAACAGTCTTTGCAGTTTCTTCTTGCTGAATAAGCATTATTGTTAGGATCATTGCCTTATTTTCACATTCTGAATTGAGTTGTAAACATAAAATACAACTATATAATGATCTTGATTTTTTTCTGTCTTCTCCATATTCTCTAGCCTGAAACTACAAAGGATTCTGATTTTCTAATTCTCTTCAAAGTGTTTTGTAGACTGAGCTCATTGCTTTCAGACTTTTAAAGGCAGAATACAATTTCATCATCTTAATCATTCAGTAGAGTACAAAAGGAGCTGATGGTAGACTGGGATATACCCAAATTTAAATTTCAACCTATCATGTTTTGGAATAGTGTTTCAGATAGCAAGTTGTTGTTGTATTGTGCTGACAAGTTGAGTACGACTCACAGCAAACCTTGTATGAACAGTCAACCTAAAACCTGCCCTATCCCGTATTATCCTCATCTCTGACACACTAGAGCCTATTACTGATGTCACCACATCAATCCACCTCATGGAAGGTCTTCTTGTCCTTCATTTATACTCCACATCTCTGATCATGAGGTCCCTTTCAACGTATAGCAGGTAATCAGTAAATATTCGATACTTAAAAAGAAAAGATGAATGGTCATGTTTCAGATTGGCTGGGCTATGGTTCTCAGTGTTTTAAAATTATCTTCCATTTTGTGAAATGATGTGATAACCAAACAATTAAAAGAGTTTTTGGTGACATGTTTTATTTCTAATTTATACAGATAAGCTGAAAAAATTTGTTTTCTCTTGCTACTGCATCTGTCTCAGTATCTTCTGACTTTCAATTATTAGGATGTGGAGAGTAAGTCTGCCACTTGACCTCAGGGTTTTAGGATTTGTCAGCCTCTGCAGTCAAGGATCTAACCTGAAGATATATGCTCTATCAGCCCCTATAACTACATGTTCCAAGGGAAGCACTTATCCAGATACCTGACCCACAGATTGGACATACTCTTTCAAAGAAGGGAGGATCAGATTTTGTCTCACATACTTTGGCCATGTGGTGTGGGACAGGAGTGTGTGTGTGTGTGTGTGTGTGTGTGTGTGTGTGTGTGTGTTGGTGTTGTGTACTACTGAGTCAGGATTGACCTTCCAGTGAGTTTTCAGAGGCAGAAAATATTGTGGGAGGAGATTGTTCATCTTTCTTCTAAAGAGCAGCAGGGGATTTAAACCAAATGCCTTTGTATTGTCAACACAATTTCTAACCACTAAACTATAAATATGTGTTCATATCCTATTTATATATTAAAATATAGTCTCCCAGATAATTTTGTTAGTCTTAAACTCAATTCCTATGTTTAATCAAATAGACATTTTAAATTAACATACAGTTATATTTTTTCCTCATATCCACACAAGTTTGGTCTCCAGAAATAGTTCAGGTGTTTGATTTATAATGTATTTTTGTTCATTTCTCTTTAAAATGCAAGAATTTATCCTATATACCAGCCTATGCCAGGAAATTTAGTGAACAGCTGCCTGGCAGTTATTGGAGTAGAACAATATTTGTTCCCACAGCCAAGAAAGGTTACACTATAGAATGTGGAAATTATAGAACAAAATCATTACTATAACATGCACGCAAAATATTTCTGAACATCATGTAAGAACAACATACAGATAGAGAATTGCTAGAAGTTCAAGCTGGGGTTAGAAGAGGTGGTGATACCAGGAATAAAACTGCTGATGTCAGAGGAATTTTGACTGAAAGTAAAGAATACCAGAAGATCTCTTTGTGCCGAATTAATTATGCAAAAGCATTTGACTGTGTCAACCATAACAATGTATAGCTAATCCTGAGAAGGATAGAAATCACAGAATACTTAGTTGTACTCATGCAAAAGCTATACCTAGATCAAGAAGCTGTTATGTGAACAGAGCAAGAGAACACTTGTTACTTTCTGTTAGATGTCTTTGAGTCTAGTGTAACAAGTAGCAACTCTGTGGACAACAGATTTAAACCCTATCTTATCCTGTGCCATCATCACAATTCTTGATACATTCAAACCTAATGTGGCAGTCACCGTGTCAGTGTACCTGGTTGGGAGTCTTCTTCTCCTTTACCAATCTTCCACCTTGCTGTACGTCATGTCCCAAACAAGGAATAGCACCTCCTAGTGACATTCCTGAAGTATGTGAGGTAAAGCTTTGCCTCCAAATAGTACTCTGTTTGTACTTTCTCCAAGACATGCTTATTTGTTCTTTTGGCAGTCCATTAGATGTCAGGTATTCTTCTTGAAGACCAAAGATAAAATGAATCAATTATTCTTCTGTCATCCTTATTGAATGAGCAGCTCTTAGATGCATAGCAAGTGTTTAGAAAGATCATGACCCGAATCAGGTGCACCTTGGTCCTCCAACTGATATTATTACTCCTCAATAATTCAGAGAATTCCCTGACTACAGAATTTCTCCACACAACATGTCTCCTGATTCCCTGACTGTAAGTTCCAAGGGTGTTAATTTTGAATCCATGTAAGATGAAGTTGTTCACAATTTCAATCTTTTCTCCATTTATCTTGATGTTGTATATAGGTCCAGTGGTGAGAATGTTGGCTTTTTAAAGATTTTTTTAAAATCTTTTTTGTCATTAATTTTAATGAAAATTTACAGAGACTTTAGATTTCCGTTCATTCATTGTTGTACTTTTCACCCTGCCCACCCCTCCCACAGTATACTGTTCCTGTTGAAAAGTAAGAGAAAAATTTTTTCATTGTTTTACAGTCCCTCACCCGCAGGTCCACTCCACTATGCAGCCTTCATTCTGGACTCCTGTCATGACAATTATACCTTATCACATATCTCTTATAAACAGTTTTCTCCCTCATTTGTTTCAATGCAGTACACATTATTTATCCCATCTTTCTCAGTTTCCCCCCAACCCCAATGTCAGTCCCATTTTACAACCATGGTACTATGCAGTATTTGTCCATTTATGACGGAGATATTTCACTCAGCATAATGTCCTCCAGGGTCACCCATTTTTAATAACATTGCATGAGTTCCTCGTTTTTCAATGCAGCATAGCATTCTATCGTGTGAGTATAACACAGATAAAATCAGTAAAGTGGGGAAATGAAAGCCTCTTTAACAAATTGTATTTGAAAAATTGTAAAACCATGTGCAGAAAACTGAAACAAGACTCATACCCCAACCATGCACAAAAACCAACTCAAAGTGAATCAAGGACTTAGGACTAAAACCAAGGACTATAAACTTCTTTAGAGAAAAGCTTGGAAGAATCCTGGAAGCACTAATCGACAGCATGGACAGTCTTCCAAGCATCCTGAAAAACCTACAACCAGGAGAGGATAAAATAGATAAATGGGATCTTGTAAGAATCAAATGAGTATGCACATCCAAAAACTTTTCCAACAGGTTAAAAAAGGAAGCCACAGACTGTAAAACCCACAACCCCCATCTTCAGGTATTGCATTGCTCCCCCCCCCGACCCCTCTTGCGCCCACCCCCGCCAGCTCTGAACTTTGGGACTGGCCAAGGGCTGTGCGCAGACGCAGTGAACGGTGGGAGTGGACTTGAAATATTTGGTAATGACTTGTCTGATGAGGGACTTATATCTAGAATTTATAGAATACTCTCTCAAACACCATGACAAGGTAAAGGTAAACAACACAATAACAAAATAGGCACAAAATATGACCAGACACTTCAACAGAGAAGACATTCAGATGGTGAACAAACACATGAAGAAATATTTGAAATACCCAGCTCTAAAAGGGATTCAAATCAAAACAATTATGAGATATAACCTCACCTCAGTAACAGTTGAAAAATTCAACATAGCAGCAAACAACAAATGCTGATAAGTTTGTGGAGAAACTGGAACGCTTATTCACTGTTGATGGGAGTATAAAATGGTACAACAACTCTGGAAGGCAGTATGGTGCTTTCTCAAAAACTTAGAAATAGAAATACCATTTGACCCAGCAATTCCACTGTTATGAATTTGCCCTAAAGAAACCAGAACTGCCATCCAAGCTGACATATTTCACACCCATGTTTATTGCTGCTTGGTTCACAATAGCAAAGAGTTGTAAACAACCCAAGTCCCCATCAACAAACAAATGGATAAAAAAGCTGTGGTATAGGCACACAATAGAATATTATGCAGCATTGAAAACCAAAGAACTCACAAAATATTATACAAAATGGGTGATCATGGAAGACATTTTGCTGAGTGAAATAGCTCAGTCACAAAAGGACAAAAACTGCATAATGCCACTTTTATAAAATAGGACTGACATGGGTGTTAGGAGTAACTTAGAAAAGAGAGGATAAATAATATACACTGCATTGAAACAGATGAGGGAGAGAACTCTGTATAAAAAGAGTATAAGATTAAATATTATTGACATGACAAGAGGCCAGAATAAGAGCTGCATAGTAAAGTGGACTTGTGGGGAGGAGGGATCTGCATAACAATGAAAGGATTTTTTCTCCAATGAAAAACATGAACTGGGGTGTGGGTGGGCGGGGACGAAAATGTGCAACAATGATGAATGGAAATTCAAGTTCTCTGTACACTTTCATTAAAATCTCAATAAATAAAAAAATATTTAAACAATAGCAACAAAAAGTATAAAATTTAGTCATTCTATTTCTGGCCTCATTTCTATCACTAAGTTTCTACTTTCTAACTCTCTTTTCTTCTTCATTGTGTCCAATTTTTGCATTCCAGTCACCAATTATTATTGTCATATTTGGCAAAATCTTAAATTTTCTCCTCTTGGCTTAATCTCTGTGTGTGTGTATATTTTAATAATATTTGTATTAATAGATCTACTTTGTATGTATGTAGATAATATCCTATCAGTCATGTCATACTTCAGGATGCAACTTGAAATTGTCTTTTTAACTATGAATAAAATTATCATTTTTCCTCTTTTTTCATTTGCAAGATAGTAGTCATGTAATTTTTTGATTCAAAGTAGTCATAATCAATCTAGCTCATTTCACTAATGCCTACACAGTCAAGGTTCATGCTTTCCATTTTATTTTTCACAACTTCTAGTTTTCCTGGATTCACAATTTGTATATTCAATGTTCCAACTATGCGATGACATAACCCTGCTTGCTGAAACTGAGGAGAACCTGCAGCAATTTCTGCAGAAGTTCCAGGACTGAAGATTTAAATATGAATTGAAGCTCAGCCATCAAGGAAATAAAGATTCTCACCACTGGGCCGATTAGGAGAATCATGATAAATGATTGAAGAGATGAGATTGTTAACAATTTCAGTTTGCTTGGCTACACAATCAACACTTTTAATACCTGCAGCAAGGGAATTAAAAGACAAATTGTACTGGGGAAGTCTGCTGTCAGGGACCTCTTCAAAAGTACTGAAATGAAACGATGTCAGTCTGGAAACTAAGGAGCACTTAATCCAGCTCATAGTCTTTGTAATTATTTGCTATGTGTCAGAAATCTGGTAAATGACTAGGAATGATAGAAGGAGAATTGATGCCTTTAAGCTGTGGTGCTGGAGAAGTATTGCATATATATATATCGTGGACCACTAGGAAAGCAAACAGGTTCTTCCTAGAGAGGGTGAAACCAGGCTGCTCCTTGGAGGCATTGATTCTGAATCTTCGCCTGATGTATTCTGGCCATGTTGCAAGGAGGGACCAGTCATTGGAGAAAGAAGTCGTGCTTCGGTGGGTGGAGGGACAGCACAAGTGAGGAAGACCCTCAATGAGATGTATTGATTCTGTAACTGCGATGATGGAAGTAAGTGTATCAAAGACATTAAGACTGGTAAAAGATAGAATAGTATATATGGCTGTTGTACATAGTGTTGCTGTGAGTCTCAAGGAGCTTGATGGCCATAAAAGTAACAATGAAAAACAGAATGTTCTCCTTTGTTTTAACTTCTCAGTGCTTTAGTATAATTTTCAGCATCTTCTAACATGCATTTTGTTGTTTTTCTTTCCCTTCTGTCTTTGTAATGACCTTTTGTACTCTTCATGAATAATATCTCTAATTCTAATATCATCTCACAAATTGTGTGGTGGTCTTTAATCATTGGTGTTCAGTGGCTCAAAACTATTCCTAAGATGATCTTGAAATTCAGATGGAATATATTCAAGATCATATCTTTATCTTTTTTGGGGCTGATTTTCATTTTCTTCAGCCTCAATTTGAACTTGTGTATGACTCACAGTCCCCTCTGCCCTAGTTTTGAATGCAAATAATGAGCTTCTCCAATGATTTCTTCCACAGATTCCTATGCAGCCCATCATGTGAGATCTATGTGTAGAGTCACTGATAGTCTCTTTTTTCAAAAGTTTTTGAAATGAATAGATCATTGAAAATACACAATTCAATCATTCTGTTTCCAGCCTCATTTCTATTACAGAGCCCATATTTTCTAACCTGCTTGCTGAAGTTATGGAAGACTTGAAGTACTTGCTGCAGAAGGTCAAGGACCTTCAATATAACCTTCAATATAGATTGAAGCTCAACATCAAGAAGACAAAAATTCTCACGACTGAGCCATTTGAGAGCGTCATGAGATATGAAAAGATTGAGATTGTTAACAGCTTCAGTTTGCTTGGCTCTGCAATCAATACTCTCTGTTCCAGCAGCCAGGAAATCCAAAGGAAAAATTGCATTAGAAAAATATGCTGTCAGGGAACTATCCAGAGTATTTAAGAACAATGATGTCAGTTTGGAGACTAAGGTGCACCTGATCCAAGCCAGAT
>NW_006399857.1:5205290-5252393 GCF_000299155.1 Elephantulus edwardii
GCTTCAGGTCCTCTTCAGTTTCAGCAAGCAGGGTTCTATCATCTGCATAACGCAGATTGTTGGTAAATCGTCCACCAAGCCTGACCCCTTATTTCTCCTCAAAGAGCTCACCTTCCCGGATAATCTGTTCTGCATATAGGTTGAAAAGGTATGGAGATAGGATTCATCCCTGGCATATGCCCTTCCCAATTTTGAACCATGCAGTGTTCCCTTGCTCTTTTCTGATGACTGCCTCCTGGTCCAAGTATAGATTTTGCATTAGAACGATTACGTGTCCTGGGATTCCCATTCTTCTCAGAGTCAGGCAGTTTGTTATGATCCACACAGTCAAATGGGCCTAGTCAACATATTTTACCAATTATGTAAAGAGGAACTTTTCAGTAAAAGCTATGAGGACACTAAACCATGAGGTCCTCTTCTCCTACCTGCTGACTACAGTCTTGAGTAGTTCATTTGGATGCCCAGCACATTCCAGCTAGTTCTAGAAGTGGGACATGTTTGAAATGCCAGAGAGGCATGGCCTTTTTGTTAGTAGCACATCTTCCTATGTTTTACAATCCTGGAACTAGCAAATTTCCAAATCTTCAGGTCACATGGTAGACTGCTGGTTCATACTTCAGGAACCAGAGTCCAAAGGGTATATTGGATTCAGGACAAGGAGGTTTCTATAATATCTATAATATTTCTATAATATCCATATGTATCAGACTTGGGCCACACCTCTAAGGAAACTGCCTTTTCACTCATTAGTTATTCATGCCAGGACACAACATGGAGAATGACTTCATGATACCTGCCAAACCTACAAGAATCACGACACAAAAGAGTTAATAGCCTTAACCATTCCAGTTAGATGGCCAAGTCTACCATTGTATAAGAATGGGTTTGTTTTTGTTTTTTTTTACTTTTCAAGGAGAAAAGCGAACTGGGTGGAAGGGTGGTGCAGGATGGGCTGGGAGAAAAGTGTGCAACAATGAACGCATGGGAATAAAAAAATTAACAAAATTAAAAAAAAAAAAACAAACCAAAGCAACAGCAATAGCAACAAAAAGATATATTGCACAACAATGAAAGAATCTTTTTAAAGATAAAAGCTAACTGGGAGAAGGTTAGGGAGGAAAGTGTGCAACAATGAATGAATGGAAATCCAACTTTTCTGTCAACTTTCATTGTTGTTGTTGTTGATTGCTGTCGAGTTGAGCATGACTCATAACGACTCTATGAACAAAAGACAAAATGCTTTTCCATAACTGTTGTCATTTTATCAAGTTCATAAAGTTTCCAGAGGCATGTGGTTTAGGAAGCGGATGCCACTCCTGCTCCCAAACCTATTTTACAACTGGGACCTCCACCAAACACTGTCCACATTGGGAAGCCATTTGGTATTTGATATCCCAATGGGACAAGGTTCAGCATCACAGCAAACCAGGTTACTTCATACTGCACATTGATTGACAAAGAGTGATGGACAAAGCAGAAGAGTGTTCCTCCAGACATACAGCACTAGTTTCACTTAGCAATGGTTAAGTGTCATCAAGTCAGATATGACTGAGAGTGAGTTTTGCACAAAAGATCTAAACTGTGTTCTATGACTGGCATAATAATTTCTGTACAGAACTATGTTCTATAACTACCAGCAATTCTGTATATTTAGAGTTTAGAGAGTTTGTAGAGTTTCCAGAAGTGTCTAGTTTTAGGAAGTGGATGCCACTCCTCCTTCCCAGAATAACTCAATCTTGAAGCTCACCCAAACACTTTACATAATGGGTAACCGTTTTGGTATTTGACAAGACTATGGAACAGTGTGCAGTGTCACAACAACACAAAGTTGTTCAGCTCAGCAAATAGACAAAAAATTCCTGTGTCGTTCAAGGAATATTTATTCAAAAATTAATAAAACCCCTGTGGGGTTTTAATCCGAGACCCTTGAGCAGATTTCCACCCTAGGCGAAGATGCTCAAGGACTCCCGCTTTTGGGGGGATAGAGCAATAATACACACCAAAAATGACCCCCAAAACACGACCCCTAAAACTTCCCTTTAGTTGCCCATCTGGACCACTGTCCACAAGAAGCAAAAAGATAAACTTTTGTTATCAATAAAAATTTAAAGAAAGAACAAAGCTATGTGAGGTTTTTACATCTATTTCTTAATAATCTTTAGAGTTGATTCTCATAGACTACTGATAGAAAACATTGTATTAATGATTTTCATTTGTTATTTTGTTAATTTATCAAGGTGCTTCAATTCAGTGGTTTATTTTATTTATGTCATTTTCCCTACCTACAATCGTAATAGCCTCTCTTACCCATTTCCCACCATATTGTCCCAACACTCCTCTGAGTTAAAGCCTCTTCATCTTTCAATTTGCAGATACTTGTATTTTAACATGAGGAAAATTTCATAGTCAAGTAGAGGGAGAATTGACTCTCTTTCCTTTTCACACCTCTCCAATACCTGCATAAATTTTTAACAAAAGTTATGTGACTTTGTTCAAATTATTTATTTATATTTCTTAAAAAGCCTTTTTTAAAAAGCACACCCTTTGATGGTGCATTCATGTTTTGCTGCAACACCAGATAGTTAATAGGTACTCAGTAAATTCTTATTGTTCTAAGTCATAGCAAAATTATTTAATAAACTAATATATTTTGCTGAGATGTATCTTAATACAAAGTATGTCAGAGTGTATAGCAAGTTTTGTTTCTCCCAAGCACTTCAAATCACTTAGAAAGGTATTACAGAAAAAGATCCAAGTTATAAGATAAGCTCTAGTGCTTTAATTTATTCATTTATAGTTACATATGTAAGTGGAACTATGATTAAATATGGAAACTGATTTTCAGTTGCCTTAGATATTTAAGGTTCATTCAAGCCTCAATGTGTGTCCACAAAGTCATCCATGCCCATCTGTTGTCTTCTTACTTTATTCAATAGTTATCAGTAGATATCAAGTGGAAGTTACTGCTTCTATATGAATCATAGCACAATAGTTTTATTTAGTTAATTAAAATGTATACAATCGGGACAGACTGCTTAACATAAATAGAAGGATAAAAAGGCATCTGGCATAATTAACAATGAATAAACCAGATTTAACTAGCCTAAGTACAAAGCACATTGAAACATCATGAAAAATTGAGGAACTTTAGTTGCGAGATACTTGGGCTGATACATAACTTAAAATATTTATCTTCAATTGCATTTTTATTAATTGGGACATATCCATAAAATGGGGCATTTGGTTTTTAGCTTTCATCTACTTCTGCTGTTTATTTCGTAGTTGAAGGCATAATCTTTTGTTTGCAGTACTGAAATTGGCTTATGTAGAGATGATTATGATGTACATTCAGAGGATTGTGGCTTCAGGTGAGAAATAAGCAGCAGGAACAGATGAACTCTTAGCAACAGAGAAACCATTTTCATGCAAATATCCCCACAGTGACAGAAAGATGAGTAAAGAGAATTACTGAACACAGAGGGCTTACAAAAACATTATTTCCAAAGATTGAATGATTTTCTCTTTCTTATGTACAAGAATCAATCAGAGGATTTTTAGAAACATATGAATATGTCTCTATAAATACTATTAAGTCAGTTTTCTTAGAGAAATTGTATTCTCTCAATTTTCTACTAAATCAAATACACTATCAGCAGGCAAGCCTGTTCAGACAGCTTTTGAAAATCAAAACTAGAAGCAATTCTATAGTTTAAGAGTTTAGATTTGAGGAAGCCAATTTATTCAGGAAAATAAAGTTTGATATGTGCATTGATCTCTTTGTTTTAAGAAAAACAGAAAATAAAGACAAACTAGTTTGGTCTGTATATAGAAGCACACATATTTAAAATTAAAACACATTTCAGCAATTTAAATAGTATATGAATATTAAAATCTGTTACTGTAACACTGATTCTGTTACATCTGAATGCCATTGTGGCAGTATAGAATCTTGTTTCATTTCATGGTTGCCTTTTTTCCCCCCAGAAGTGCATTAGATTACCAAGAAAATAAATATTCTCACCAGTAGGTGATTGACAGCATCATAATAGACAGTGAACATATTGAGTGTTAACAGTTTCAATTTGCTTGGCTCCACAATCAACACTCCTGGTACTAGCAGCTAAGAAATCAAAAGAAGAATTTCATTGGGAAAATCTGCTATTAGGGACTCCAGAAGAGCAATGATGTCGGTCTGGAGACTATGTGAGCCCGATCCAGTCCATGGTCTTCTCAATTACTTGTATGACTCAAAAAGCTGAACAATGACTAGGGAAGAGAGAAAGAGAATTGATGCCTTTGAGCTGTGGTGCTGAAGAAGAATATTAAATGCACTGTTAGGAAGATAAAGAGGTTCAGCACAGAGAGAGTGAAACCAGGCTTCTCCTTGGAGGCAAGGATTCTGAAGCTCCATGACATATTTGGGCCTGCATGTTGCAAGGAAGCACCATGCTTTGGAGAGGGACATAATTCTTGGGACGGTGGAAGGACAGGGCATGAGAGGAAGACCCTCAATGAGATAGATTGACTCAGTGACTGGGATAATCAGGGTGGGTGTGTTAGAGGTGATGCGGTTGACCCAGGATAGAGCAGGGCTCAGAGCTATTGTACATAGGGTTGCTATGAATCACAAGTGACTCAACAACATATAGCAACATTAGATTTCCTGGCCTTTCTTCTGAAGAATTTGTTGGTGTATTTAAACCACCAAATTTTAGGTTAACAGTCAAAATTTAGACATCTTTATTGCATGTTTAATAAATTTTCAACTATCATTGTTTTACTTCAAGGATAGATCAAGAATTTTTTTATTTTTACAAAGAATATTTTTTTGCCATTCCTTGAGTAATAGATGATCTGGCTATTGAATGGAAAGTTTCAGGGCTTCTCACCTCATTAATATCTGGATTACAGTTCTTCAAACGTTTCATTTTATACTTGACAACTCCCAATTTTCTTGGTTTCTTTCATTATATATTCCATATTCCAATTTATAACAATCACTTACTACTTTTATAGAGCTTTTCAAGGGCTGCTATTTCAGAATTTTGCTTATTCTGCATCCTTCTGTCTAGTCTTAATTTGGAAGCTTTAGTACAATAATGTGTCAGACAAGTGTTGTAACAAAAAAAAATTACTAAAGAAAGTGAATGACGGTAGCCTTTAATATGAATGGCATCTCAACATCAAGAAAATAAAGATCCTCACCACTGGACCAGTTGACAACAACATGATTTATGGGGAAAAGATTGAGATTGTTTAATATTTCCTCTTGTGTGGATATATTATGATCAACACTCTTGGTACCAGTACTCAGGAAATCAAAAGTCAAATTGCATTTGGAAAATCTGCTATCAGAGATTGCTCCAGAGTCCTAAAGAGCAATGGTATCAATTTAGAGACTGAGGTGCACTAGATGGAGGCCATGATTATCTCAGCTTCTCCATACACATCTGAGAGCTGGAAAATAATGACAAAAGTAGAATCAATCTTTGAATTGTAGTGTTGAAGAAGCGGTCTGAACATAAAATAGACTATGAAGAGAAAAAAAAACAAACCAGGTATGTCTTGGAGAGAGTCAAACCAGATTATTCCTTGGAGACAAGGATGTTGAAGCTCTGGCTCACATACTCTGGCTTGTTGCCAGAAAGGACCAGTCCTTGGAGAAGGACATCATTTTTGGAAGGGCATATGGTCAGCGAATAAGAGGAAGATCTTGGACAAGAAGGTTGTTGTGTTGTTGTTATGTGCCGTCGAGTCATTTGCGACTCATAGCCACCCTATGTACAACAGCCCTATACCCTGCTCTATCCTGTGCCAATTACATTGCCTCTGACACACCCATCCCAATTACCCCAGTCACTGAATCAATCCACCTCATAGAGGGTCTTCCCCTCCTGTGCTGTCCCTCCACTCTGCCCAGCATGATGTCCCTCTCCAAAGACCTGTCTCTCCTTACAACATGTCCAAAGTATATCAGGCGAAGCCCCGGAATCCTTGCCTCCAAGGAGCAGCCTGGTTTAACCCTCTCTAGGATGAATTTATTTGTTTTCTTGGCAGTCCATGGTACATTCAGTACTCTTCTCCAGCACCATAGCTCAAAGGTGTCAATTCTCCTTCTGTACTCCCTAGTCATTGTCCAACTCTCTGATGCATAATAAGTGATTGCAAAAACCATGGCCTGTATCAGGCGCATCTTAGTCTCCAGAGAGACATCGTTGCTCTTGAGTACTTTAAAGAGGTCCCTAACCGCAGACTTTCCCATCGCAATACATCTTTTAGTTTCCTGACTGCTGGTGCCAAGAGTGTTGACCGTGGAGCTGAGCAAACTGAAGCTGTGAACAATCTCAATCTCTTCACCATCCATCCTGATGCTACCGGTTGGTCCAGTGGTGAGAATCTTTGTCTTCTTAACATTGAGCCTCAGTCCATATTGAAGGCTGCAGTCCTTGACACAATAACTTGTGACAGTTTGATCAGATGTGTCAGAGATGGCAAAAATGGCTCAGGATTAGGCAAGATTCAAAACAATTCATAGGGTCATTATGAGTCAGTGGTTGACTCAATAGCACATAGCAACAACAAAACCTTTACTTTGAGTTGAGTTATATCAGCATATGAATGTCCTGACAACTTATCCTTGGTCACATGATTTAAACTGTACTTTGGGGCAGAAGGCCTCATCTAGTCACACTTTTAGTGCTTTTCAATCCAAGGGCCTCATATTGCAGAACTATGGCAAATGTTATTTATATCCCTATGACATAAATAAAACAAATTATTTAGTGTTATGCATAAAGTTTCTATTGACTAACTTTCAGAAATAAGTTCCTTAACAATTATTTCTATTTTCTCTTAACCTAGAATTTCTGTGAAAGTTTCCACTATGACAACTTTACTGATATTTGAAATATCATGCCATAATTTCTAAAATCATAAAAGCATCCACCTTTATCATAGTATGAAAAACAGACAGGTAGATACTATAGTAGTGCAGGGTGACTTAAATTACCACGCAACCAGAAAACTGGGTAAATTTACCTGAATAATTAATGAAATGAATGAAAATTATTCTATAACTAGTAATTTTTATAGAAACAGTAAAAACCTAGTTGATATTTTTCATAAATGCTTAAATCTATTGTTCCTGAAAAGTCAGTTACAACTCATAGTTATGTTATATAACAGAATTGAAATGTTCCATAAGGTTTTCAAAACTCTAAATCTTTACAGAATTAAACTGATATATCTTTCTCTTGTGGAAAAGCTGGTGGATTCAACCTATGAAAGCTTCTGTGTTAAGGTACTTCTGCCACTAGAGTTCCATAAATAAAGCTAATTTTCATTAGATAGAAACAACTCAAAGCTGACTGTCCAATAGATTTTTTCAAGGAAGGATATTTCCCTTCTTTCTCCCTTAGAGTTGCTGCTAAATTCAACTTTCAAAGAGCATGGCCTTTGAGTTAATAGCATTAATTCTTCATAGACTAAATAACCAGAGATCCTAAACATACTACTTAATCAATTAAAAATACCATGAAGTAGGTCTTTAAGTTGACTTTAAAGTGCAAATACCCACTTTGAAGAGATCATTGAGAGCCGATTTGCCAAATGAAACGATTTTTTTAAATTATTTCAGAATTGATTTTGGATACAAATGAAATTAAATGATGGATAATTTAAATCTTTTCTCCACTTACCATGGTGTTTTCTATTTGTTCCATTGTGTGGATTTTTGTTTCTTTGATGTTGATGCATGAAGAACTTTAAGGAATTCCATTACTACACATCTAGAAAGAAGACCAGGGTCTTCTATAATCAACAAAGAGAGGAATACTAACTAAAATCTGGAAATCTAGCCTCCTGAACTCTGAGAGTTTAAATTTATATTATTTAAAATCATCCACTTGTGGTATTTCTAATACAGTAGATAGCATTAAAGATCTCAGAGAAGATTCAAATAATTGTTCAAATAGGTTAAAATTATTAATATTATATAAAAGTAATTTAGACAAAATTTCTAAGCAAGTGATTAGAAGAGGTGCATTATTTCTCTTTGCCACTTATAGTAATACATGAGAAAAGTGACATTTAAAAATCAACTGTAAGTTGAAAACAAAGCTTAAAAATTTGGAAAATTCTGTCATACAAAATAAGAATGTGATTTCTAGAATTTTTGCCAAGGATGGAACTTCATAAAATTTTATTTTAAAAAGATTAAGCCTATGATTCATGAATCTAATCAACACCACAACAAAATATCTATCAGCTTTGACTGAAGTGATTAGTAAAGAAAGAAAGAAGACACACTGGTTCTTGAAATTCTAGGGACAGGGAAAATGTCAAAGGAGGTACATCCACTGTGCTTCAAGAAAAGTTAAAACTCTCTACAGAGTACCCTAAAGATTAGCAGAATTGTAGAAGGGCACAGAAAAAGCAACTGCATAGATAACAACGGGAGAAGAATTGACTTCCTTTATCTCAAAGGATGATGCCAAAGTCTCCTAGATTTTAGAATTGTATCTTCAACAACTCTACTCTTCAGTTTGAAGACCTGCAATTCAAGTCTATCTGGGATTCAGTTGCCTCTCAAAGCAGAGGTTATTTTGTCACCATGTGCTTTTTGGCCATCACCATAACAGGAGAGTACAGCCACCATGTCCCAAGGACAAAAGGATAATTTCTGTCAGGAACAAAGTAGTAGAGTCATTAGACAGATGGGCTAGAAGAATGGGTCCAACAAAGCCAAGGGTACAGAATAGCCTGCAAGGGTATGATGAGCCTGCAAGTGATAAATGGATCCTAGGACAAGAAGTCACCACCAAGACTCTAGAGAATATGGCCTAAAAGCATACTGCAGGGGAATTAAGAACAATGTCCTTTCCAAAATAATCTCTTTTTTTATAATAATCAGATTTTTTTCTCCTGAGTTTTGGACTACTTTGTAGTTGTTGTTCTAAATTGCCATTGTGTTGACTTTGCCTCAAAATCAATTCGTAGACACTGAACCATTTCAAGAAGTAACAAATGACCAAGAATATATGGTACTTAAGAAAGAACTTAAAGCTACACTGAAAACACTGTTAAAAAAAATAAAGCCCTAGGAATTTATGGAATACTATGTGAAACGTATCACTAGCCTACACCAAGAAATATAGAAGACAGCTTCCTGGCCAACCGAAGAGAATAGATTTCGATTTGTTCCCATTTTCAAAAAAAAGATGATTCAACATAATGTGGAAATTATTAAACAATGTCATTAATACCATAAGCATATAATATCTAACCAAAAATAATTAGAAACAGCAGAAATAAAATCTGTATTCAGAATTGGTCATAATATGAGAGATTTTATAGTTGACAACAGATAAATCACGACTTTCTTGTATTTTTATATCTGGAAGATATTTACTTGTATTTTGGTGAGTATGTAAAGACATTTGATTATGTGGATCACAACAAAGTATAGCTAACATTGACAGGAATGGAAATCTCAGTATACTTATTTCTGCTCTTGTTAAACCTGTATATAGATCAATAAGCAGTAGGACTAATAGAGCAAGGGAACACTGCATGGTTAAAATCAGGAATGTGTTGCTTTAGGAGGTATCCTTTCCAATACCTATACAATTTGAATGATGAGAAATTACTTTGAGAGATTAAACTATAAGGCAAAAAAATTTGGAGGAAGTTGCAGCAACAACTTTCATCATGAAAACAACACAATCTTTCCAGCAGAAAAGTGAAGAAGGCACGAACTGCTTATTGAGGAAAATTAAATATCAAAAATTTAAAAATCCTCTCCATTGGGCTAATAGGCAACATTGTGATAGATGAATAAAAGATTGAAATTGTCAGTGATTTCATTTTTACTTGCATCCACACTCAATAGCCATGAGTCAAGAAACAAAAGCCAGTAGTCAAGACACAAAAAGACAGGAAAATCTAGGCTAGGAAAATTCATTGTCAAAAACCTGCCTGAAGTTCTAAAGAACAAGGATGTTAGTTTAAAACTAAAATGTACTTGCTTGACCATAATATTTTTAATTTCTTTGAATGCATCTTAAAGTTGGACATTGAACAGGACAACAGAAGTTAGTAGTTGACTCAATGTCATCAAACATTGACTGGAGATCAGAGTCAAATGCTTCTGTATGTAATGTGAATGATTTTCTATCTAACCAGCTAAGGGTAGCCATGCTGTTTCAATAGATATTGCAATGTACAGGATTCTGCTTATATCCTGATGAACTGCTCGACTTGGAAAGTATGACATTACAGACAAATAAATGTTAAGTAAAAATGCTAGAATCTCTTGCTTATTACTTAACAGAGGTGTGGATAATTTGTATTAAAATAAGATTGGCATTGATAATGAAGTGAGATTTCTGTCTACACAATCACTAAGACATGGTTGCAGAAAACATTTTTGTTGGTCACTGAGTTGTGAGTTATCATTGGTTGCTGGATGATTGTGGATATTAAAATGATTGAGGAGAAAGATGTGAGATGTCCTGTCAACAAATGTGCATACCACAAATTACTAGATTAGTGGGATGGTATAATGCGGAAGGGTGAAGAAGTCATCACATTTTAGTCACAGTTCTGATTGTACAGAAATGTGCTCTCTGGATCTCTGGAAAGTGATGAGTGTGGTCAAAAGGGTAAGCTCAATCTCTTTTTACAGGTGCAATGCCATGGTAGTGTACCACAGATTAATAGATGGTGATAAAATGAAAGAAATTTCATGGTCATTGGTCATCTGAGAGTGTGAAGAAGCAGAGAATCATGTTCCCACAGTCTGATATTGATGGCAAGCACCTCCTGCAGAGTGCAGTGATTGGTCACTACCTAGTTATGACCATGAGTAAAAGCAGGGCAGAAACTGTGCAGGGTTGAGCCAGATGGGATTTCTACCCTCCAGTCCATGGATCCTTAGTTCTGCCGGTCCAACATACCTGTCATCAAATACTATTGCTCACACACAGTTCAGTCTCTAGTTTCTGGTTCCTTCTCAAGTCTGTGGTCATCTGGATTCTTTAGGCTACCATCTAAGTTTTATACTTTCTTGCTTTCGATGTAGTTAATGTACGTTTCCCATCCTTCCACTCCCTGCCCCGGATTTTTCTACACAGTATTTCTCTCTTTTATTGGAGAATCTGTGCGATTGTCTTCCTATGTCATTTTGTCTCAAGATGACAAAATTCTATTTAACCAGCTGGTAGGGCACTTATGATCCATTAACCATCTTGTACAATTTTCTTTTCGGGTTTTCTTTCTTTGTTCTTCAGTCTAATTCTTCATTCTTATGTTTTCTTTTCTGAATTTCCACATTGTGTTTTGCTTAGTTTCTTAATTCTTTACTCTAAGGAGATGGATGGAGAATGTGAATTAGCCACCATATTAGACTGTCACTTGCCATATTTGCTTATGGATATTTTCACAGCTTCATTTTTCTTGGATTTACAATTAACATACTTGGTGCCAGAAGTCAGGAAATAAAGACACGCATCAGATTGGGAAAATCTGCAGTTAAGGACCTCTCCAAATTATGGTGGAGTAATGATGTCAGTTTAAAACTAAGCCGCGTCTGATTCAGGCCATTGACTTTCAGATCAGTTGCTGTGGATCTGAGAGCTAAACAATGAATAAATATGACAGAAAAAGAATTGAGAGCTTTGAGCTGTGGAGTTAAAGATCAGCACTGAACATCCCATGGACAGCCAAGAAAACAAATAGATATGTCCTGGAAATGATGCAGCTGAAGTCCTCATTGGAGGTAAGAATGATGAGGCTTAACCTCACATACTTTGGGCATGTTGCTAGAAGGAGCTATACCTTGCAAAATCACATGATGTGGGGAAGGGTAGAGGGTTGGTAAAGGAGAGGAAAAACGCTCAACCTGGTAAACTGACTTGCTGACTGCCACAATGGGCTCTTTTGTGTTAGGAAAAATGAGGATGAAACAGAATAGAACAGAGTTGAGATATTTTGCTCATAGGATTGCTATTAGTCCTATTTGACTCGATGGCATCTACCTAACAACCATAATAACAACGCAAATATTTTCACCTAAACAAAAATATGGTAAAGCAACTAAGAAACGTGTGAAATATATCCATGCAATTTAAAGTTGAAATGCAATGGTGCAACCACTGTGGAAGGTGATATGGAGCTTTCTCCAAAAGTTGCGAATAGAGATACCATTTGACCCAGCAATTCCACTACTGGGGATATACCACAAAGAGACCGTAACTGCCCCTCAAGCAGATATATGCACAGCCATGTTTATCGCTGCTTTATTCACAATAACAAGGAGTTGGAAACAACCTAAGTGCTCATCAATAAATGAATAGAGAAGCTATGGTATATTCATACAATGGAATACTACAATGCATTGAAAAACAAGGAACTCATTCAATATTATTCAAAATGGGTGAGCCTGGAGGACATTTTGCTGAATGAAGTATCTCAGTCACAAAAGGACAAATACTGCATGGTGCCACTGTTGTAAAATGGGACTGACATCAGGGTTGGGGGGATACTGAAAAATATGGGTTAAATAATGTATACTGCATTAAAACAGAGGAGGTAGAAAACTATTTAAAAGGGATATGTTATTAGGTATTTTTGTCATGACTGGAGTCCAGAGCAAAGGCTGCATAGTGGAGTGAACCTGTAAAATAATGAAAAAGCAATGAAATAATTTTTCTTTTACTTTTCCAACATGGGAGTGTTGGGAGTGTTCCAAGATGGGCAGGGGGGAGTGTTGGGAGGGGAGAAAAGTTCAACAATGAATGAATAGAAATCCGAAGTCTCTGTAAATTTTCATTGAAATTGATAATAAAAAATATTTAAAATTAAAAATAATGAAATACAAGATAGTATTAGTGATGTATGTACATATGCTGTTGTTAAATGCCACTAGGTTAACTCATAGTGACACTATGAACAAAATATCTGAAACTCTGTTCTTTAACTATTGTCATTTCTCTAATGTCACTGAGTTTCCAAAAGCATGTTTTTTAAGTAGTTGAATGCCAATTTTGCTTCCAAGCCTGTCTTAATCTGGGAACAGGGGTAACCATTATAAAATTTGACACACCCGTGGCACAGTGTTCATTATCATAGCAACCCCAAGTTACTTCAGTGTAACAAACTGACAGACCAGTGCTAGGTCATTTAGAAGAATGTTCTTCCCAAACATAATTAGCACCAGTCCAAGGGCCTGCAGTCCAACCAACTTTTACATGGAAAAGCCTGCCCACCAGGTCCTGATTGACTTAAACAAGAGGCTTCCAATTTTTTGTGGTTAGTGGTGGGTTTTTTAATTAAATTTTTTTATTAATGTTTTTTATGATATATATATTCTTTCCATTTAATTTTCCCCCTTTCATTCATTGTTACACACTTTCATACCTGCCCATCCCCCAGTTCATTTTTCTATTTGAAGAAAGAAAATTATTTCATTGTTATACAATCCCTCCCGGTCCACTGTTCGCTTTAATATGCATTTCTTTAATCTTGCCATGAAAATAATACCTAAACCTGTGTTCCTTTTAAACAGTACTCTCCTTCATCTGTTTCAATGCAGTATACAATACTTATCCTCTCTTTTCTTAGGTTCCCCCAACCCTGATATAAGTCCCATTTTACAATATACAATACACTATGTTCTTTTATGTATTTTACAATATAAAATACACTATGCAATAGTTGTCCTTTTGTGACTGAGATATTTCAGTCAGCATAATGTCCTCCAGAGTCACTCACTTTGTATAATATTTCATGAGAGCCTTGTTTTCCAAAGCAGCATAGTATTACATTGTATGAATATACCAGAACTTCTCTATCCATTCATTAATGGGCACTTGTGTTGTTTCTAACTCTTTGTTCTTGTGAACAAGCTGCAATAAATATGGGTGTGCATATATCTACTTGAGTGGCAGTTATGGTTTCTTTAGGGTATATCCAAGTAGTGGAATTGCTGGGTCAAATGGAATTTCTACTTGCAACTTTTTGAGAAAGTGCCATACTGCCTCCCAGAGTGGTTGCACCATTTTACACTTCCACCAACTGTGATTAAGGGTTCCAATTTCTCCACAATGTCACCAGCATTTGCTGTTTGATGCTCTGCTGAATTTTGCTATTCTTACTGGGGTGAGATATATCCCATATTTGTTTTGATTTGCATCTCTCTTAGAGCTAGGAATTTTAAACATTTCTTCATGTGTTTGTTCACCATCTGAATGTCTTATTTGGTGATGTGTCTGTTCATATCCTATGCCCATTTCTCAGTTGGGTTGTTCACCTTTTTCTTGCTGTCATGCTCGAGTATTTTATAAATTCTAAATATAAGTCCCTCATCAGACATATCATTGCCAAATATTTTTCCCCAATCTGTGGAATCCCTTTTTACCCTGTTGGAGAAGTTTTTGGATGTGCAAAGGAATTTTGTTCTTTGAAGATCCCATTCATCTATTTTATCCACTCCTGGTTGTATGTTTTTCAGGATGCTTGGAAGACTGTTTATGTTGTGTATTAGGGCTTCTAGAGTTCTTCCAAACTTTTCTCTAATGAAGTTTATAGTCCTTGGTTTTAGTCCTAGTAACGTTGAGGGGTTTTTTGTGTATGGAGTGAGGTGTGTATCTTGCTTCCAAAATTTGTAGGTAGGTGGGCCTTTGTATTTAAAAGTTGGTTGGGCCCTAAGTCTCCAGTTTGGAGGTTCATGTGTGAAGCTGTTGGATATTGAAGGGTAGTTTCCCTTGATTTTGTTGAAAGTCAGCATAAAAATGTATGGAGGTAATCTTTCTGTTAGTATAACAAAAACCCTGTTAATTATTTTTAATTAGTTTGTTGTCAAAGAATAATAACCACGTTTTTTATTGTACAAAGGCACTTTTAGTATACTTAGATGGTAATTAATTTTCAATATCTACAAAAATATTTTAAAGAAAAAGAATTTTTCAGTACATCCAAACAGCATAGAATAGATATGGAAAGACAGTACAACCCTAATGCATTCTCTTCTTAATTTTAAATCACATACTGTTCTTTTATTCTGTACACAAAACAGGCTCTTGATCTAGATATAGGCTTCACATGAGCACAATTAAGTGGTCTAGGATTTCCATTCTTCTAAAAGTTACCTATAACTTATGATTCATAAAGTCAAATGTCTTTGCATAGTCAATAAAGCACAGAAAGACATTCTTCTTATATTCTTTACTTTCAACCAGGATCCATCTGGCATTAGCAATGACGTCCTTAATGCCATTGCCTCTTCTAAATATTACTTGAACTATTGGCAGTTCTCTATCTATGTACTGTTCCAGTCATTTTTAATTATCTTTAGCAGTTTTGCTTTCATGTAATATTAATCATATTGTTTGATAGTTTCCACATTGTGTTGGAGAGCGACATGGTACTTGGAAAGGTAGAGGGCCAGAAAAGGAAAGCAACACCCTCAGTCAGGTGGATTGACAAGATCACAAACCAACAATAATAAAGGAAGAAGTTCAAATGACATTGAAGACATTGGCAAAAAATAAGACTTAAGGAATTAAGGGAATAAATATCAAGTGACATGTTTCCAAAAATAGATTCATTCACCAGTCAATAGCAAGAAATTTGAAAGACAGCTACCTAGCCACTGGGTGGAAGAAGTTCATATTTATTCCTTGCATTAAAACAAAAAAATTTAACCCACCAAAATATATAAATATGAGGTTGTAGTACCGAGGATACAATTACTGATGTCAGATCAAAATCTTGACTGAACTCAGTGACATATTTACTTGTTAATAGACTTGGTGGTGCAGAGCATATAATTTTTTTAATTAACATTGAGAATAAGAATTCCAGAACATTTAAAAGAGCTCATTTGAAACATATACATAAATCAAGAAGCAATTGTGCAAACAAGAAAAGGGGGAATTGAATGGTTTAAAATCAGGAAAAGTGTGTGTCAGGGTTGTATCTTTCCTCTACAATTAATTTGTATGTTGTTTTTGTTATGTTCCGTCGAGTTGCCTGTGACTCACAGAGACCCTATGTACAACAACTCTGAAACTTCCTCTATCCTGTGCCAACCGTATTGTCTCTGTTACACCTACTCCCATTACCCCAGTGCCTGAATAAATCCATCTCATCAAGTATCTTCCTCTTTTGTGTTGTCCCTTCACCTTCCCAAGCATGACATCCCTCTCCAAGGACTGATCCTGCCTTGCAACATGCCCAAAGTATGTAAGACAAAGCTTCAGAATCCTTGCCTCCAAGGAACAGCCTGGCTTCACCCTCTTCAGGATGAACCTGTTTGCTCTCCTAGAAGTCCATGGTATGTTCAGTTCTCTTCTCTAGCACCAAAGCTCTAAAGCATCAACTCTCCTTCTACTTTCCCTAGTCATTGTCCAACTTTCTGATGCATAGCAAGTAATTACAAAGACCATGGCCTATATCAGGTGCACTTTAGTTTCCTCACTGACATAGTTGCCCTTCAGTACTTTGGAGAGGTCTCTGACAGCAGACTTTCCCATTGTAATTCAGCTTTTAATTTCCGAGATGCTGGTACAGTATAGTGAGCATATAATTCAAGAAGCTGGAAAGCATTCAAAAGAATGTAGCAACAAGTTAAAGTGGCATTACTTAGCAAACCATTTTATTCAAATGGAATAACTTTGTTTGAAGAAAGTAGACTTGAAACACTTACTGAAGAAGATCAAAACAAATAGCTTTAAACATTAATTACATATTGACATCAATGAAACAAATATCCTCATCACTGGAAAAGGTAACATCATGATAGATAAAAAAATTAAAGTTATCAATGGCATAAATTTGCTTGAATCCATGATCAACATCTTTAGTAGTAGCAGGAAGAAAAAAAATCCCAAACATATATTGAGAAAATGTATTATCAAACTGCTAAAAAAATTTCCTTAAATAAATGAGCAAGAGCTTACGGTGATGAAGGAAGAAGTTCAAAATGCTTTGAAGGAAATAGCAAAAAATAAGGCTCCAGGAATAGATGGCATACCAATTGATTGATTCAGCTAACAGATGCTGTCCTGTATGTGCTCACCAAGTTGTGCCAAGAAATCTGGAGAACAACCACTTGGCCAGCTGACTGGAAGAGATCTATATTTGTTCACATTCCAAAGAAGGGTGACCCAACAGAGTGTGGAAACTGCAGAACAATATCATTGATTTAATATGAAAGCAAGTTTCTATTGAAGATTATCCAAAAACGACTGGAGAAGCACACAGCAGAGAACTGCCAGAAGTTCAGGCTGGGTTTAGAAGGGACTGTGATACTAGGGATATTGTAGCTGATGTTAGATGGATCTTAGCGGAAAGCAGAGAATACCAGAAGAATGTCTATCTATGTTTCATTGATTATGCAAAGGCGTTTGACTATGTGGATCATAACAAACTGTGGCTGACTCTGAGAAGAATGGGAATCCCAGAACATTTAATCATGCTAATGTGAAACCTATACTTGGACCAGGAGGCAGTCGTCAGACCAGAGCAGGGAACACTGCATGGTTCAAAATTGGGAAGAGTGTATGCCAGGGATGTGTCCAGTCTCCATAGCTTTTCAACCTGTATGCAGAGCAGATTATCCGGGAGGCTGGGCTCTATGAGGGCAATTGTGGCATCAGGATTGGTGGAAGATCTATTAACAATCTGCGTTATGCAGATGACACAACCCTGCTTGCTGAAACTGAGGAGGACCTCATGCACTTGCTGCAGAGGGTCAAGGACTGCAGCCTTCAATATGGACTGAGGCTCAATGTCAAGAAGACAAAGATTCTCACCACTGGACCAATTGGCAGCGTCAGGATGGATGGCGAAGAGATTGAGATTGTTCACAGCTTCAGTTTGCTCGGCTCCACGGTCAACACTCTTGACACCAGTAGACAGGAAATCAAAAAATGTACTGCGATGGGAAAGTCTGCGGTTAGGGACCTCTCTAAAGTACTCAAGAGCAACGGTGTCTCTCTGGAGTCTAAGGTGCACTTGATACAGACCATGGTCTTTGCAATCACTTGTTATGCATCAGAGTGTTGGACAATTACTAGGGAGGACCGAAGGAGAACTGATGCCTTTGAGCTGTGGTGCTGGACAAGAGTATTGAATGTACCACGAACTGTCAAGAAAACAGGCAGATTCATCCTACAGAGGGCTAAACCAAGCTACTCCTTGGAGCAAGGATTTTGGGGCTTTGTCTGACATACTTTGGACATGTTGCAAAGAGGGACAGGTCCTTGGAGAGGGACATCAAGCTTGGCGGGGTGGAGGGACGGCGCAAGAGGGGAAGACCTTCTATGAGATGGATTGATTCAGTGACTGGGGTAATCAGGATGGGTGTGTCAGAGGCAATGCGATTGGTCCAGCATAGAGCAGGGTTTAGGGCTGTTGTACATAAGGTCGCTATGAGTTGCAAACGACTTGACGGCACATAACAACCACAACTTGATCAAAACCCTATTGTTTTCTATTGTTTCTATTGTTTCCCATGCACCTGAAAGTTTAAAAAAAAATAAGTAAGGAAAGCCAAAGAAGAATTGATATGTTTGAGTTGTGATACTGATGAAAAGTACTCAATATACCATTGACTGCCAAAACCACTGGGAGCTCTAGTAGCCTAGTAGATAAGGTATGCCGCAACCCAGAAGCAAGGAGTTTGAATCCATAAGCTGCTACAGGTGATAAATATGGACAATCTCCTCACATATGATGTACTACCACTGAATACGTTCTTCAACGTCAAGTATGAATCAGTTCTGGCTCAACAGAAATTTATTGAGTTTAAGTTGTTAAGAATAAACCAATCTGTTTTGAAGTAAGAGCAATCATGGTGTTTCTGAGGGTAACTTACGTTAAAGGCATCATGTAGGGGGAAAGCGAGGGTCGGTGGAAAAGATAATGACCTTCATATGCAATAGCAACAAATATATTTAGTTATAATTTTAGTTGTGAATGAAATAAAATAAAAGGAAACACTGAGATTTTCAAAATTTAGTATCTTATAAATTGTGATACATATCAATCTAATATAAATGTAATATATGGAAACATAATTCAATAATACATATTTCCTTTTTAATTTTTATTTCTTTGAAATAACTCTTTAACCACATCCTTAGCTGTAATATACATAAGTTTTTTTATAAAATGAACCAAAAAGAAAGTTTTATGTTTAAATAACTTTCCTTCAGCAGGTATAACTTTCTTATTATTTAAAATAAAAGGCATAACCTTTTAGGGATAACATAATTTAATAAGACATTTAGGCAGATATGTAGTACCAAAATAATTCTCTGTTTCAGATAGTAATAAATAAAAATCACTGGAAAACTATAAATGAGTATTGCTTCTGTAGGTGGTTATTGTCTCTCTCACCTTTCTTGGGAATGGGAACAAATATGAACCTCTTCCAAGTATTTGGCCAGACAACTGTGCTTCAAATTTCCTGGCATAGAAAGATGAGCGCACCCAAGGCGGGATCAGTTAATTAAAGTAAGTCAATTGGTATCTCATTGATTCCTGGGGCCTTTTTTTCCCCCCAATGCCTTCAATGCAGCTTCCACTTCCTCCTTCATTATCATTGACTCCTCCTCATATGGTACTTCCTGAAATTCTTCATTGTCAATCAGTTCTTTCTGGTACAGTGTTTCTGTTTATTCCCTCCATCATCTTTTAATGTTCGCTGAATGTAAGGAGGACTTGAACTGCTTGTTGCAGATGATTAAGAAATGCAAACTTCAAATTGCATTGCATCTCCATGTCAAGAAAACAAAGATTCTTACTACTGAACCAATAGGCAACATCAGAGTGGATGGAGAAAATATTGAAACTGTCAACAACTTCGTCTTACTTGGATCTACAATTAACACCCTTGGTACCAGCAGTCAGGAACTCAGGAGATATATTGCATTGGGAAAATCTTCAGTTAGGAACCTCTCCAAATTTTCGAGGAGTAATCATGTCAGTTTGAGGACTAAGGTGCATCTGATTCAGATCATATCATTCTGATCACTTGCTATGCGTCTGAGAGCTGTACAATGAATAGGAATGACAGCAAAAGAGTTGATGTCTTTGAGTGGTGGTATTGGAGAGGATCACTGAACTTAAAAAAAACCCAAACTAATAAATACGTTTTGGAAAGGGTTCAGCCAGAGTGCTCTTTGGAGACAAGGATGATGAGGCTTTGCCTCATAGACTTTGGGCATGTTGTTAGGGGTGATTGTTTCTTGGATAGGGACATGATTCTTGGAAGGGTGGAGGGTCTACGAGGGAGAGGAAGATCCTCAACTAGTTGGAGTGACGCGGTAACTGCCACATTGGGCTCTAGTTTGTCAGGAAGTGTGAAGATGGCACAGTATAGGATGGGGTTCAGATCCGCTGCTCACAGGGTCGCTATGAGCTGTATTCAATTTGAAAGCATTTATCAGTAACAACATTCTCTCTCTCTCTGACATAACATTTTTTTTATAATACACATGTCATGATATCTGAATTTGTATACTTAAAATCAGTTTGTCTCAATGTAGTTTAAATTTAATTAGGTCTTATCAGAAATTTGAAAATGCTAATAACTAAATTAAAGTGAATAAGGAAAGAACAGTAGATTCAGCACTCTGGCTTCAATATTAATGAGAATTTAATCTATTTATTGCAATCAAAATATAAATTTTAAACTGATTATAATCACTTTGACTTGAGTAGTCTTGGTAACAAATAACTCTCATTAAATATCAAGAAGTAAATACAAATGTTTGCAATTCTAATATAATTGAGAATGGTAAGGAATATTACGTAAAAAGAAAAAGAATGCCTTTCGTTTTATGTATTAACAATCAAAAGCATTGCTCTTCTTTATTTAGTTAAGCATTATTCTTGTCAGCAAGTTAAAATGAGAAATGTTCAGCTTTTACAGAAGGAAAATCTTAGATCCAACACCACTTTAAGAGCATTACTTTAAGAGCATTTTCTGTGAAAGTCAGTCACTGAGCTGTGGTGCTGGAGAAGAGTATTGAAGGTACCGTGGACTGCTACGAAAACAAACAGATTCATCCTGGAAAGGGTCAAACCGGGCTGCTCCTTGGAGGCAAGGATTCTAAGGCTCTGTCTAACATGCTTTGGACATGTTGCAAGGAGGGACAGGTCCTTGGAGAGGAACATCATGCTTGGGAGGGTGGAGGGACAGCGCAGGAGAGGAAGGCCCTCTATAAGGTGGATTGATTCAGTGTCTGGTGTAATCGGGATGGGTGTTTCAGAGATAGTGCGATTGGCACAGGACAGAGTGGAGTTTACGGCTGTTGTACATAGGGTCGCTATGAGTCGCAAGCGAATCGAAGGCACATAACCACAACAACAATTCTCTCATCTACCAAAAGGCTGTAAAACTACATTCTATACACTTAAAATTTTTAAACACTGCACAACTAAGGCTCTTTCTTTGTCACTATTAAATATATTGTTGTTTTTATATATCTTTGAGTCAATCACAACTTACAAAGACCTTCTGACCAATAACAGTTCAAAACCTTGCTCTATCCTATGACATCATAAAGACCTCCTCTATGTTCATTATCCAACTTTCAGATGTATACATATTCTATTACATATATTATTGTTGCTGTTATATGTTGTCCAGTTGAATCCAACCCATATCTGACCTCTAGGGGTATTTCAAATGGCAGTAAAAAAAACTGAACTGAAAGAGATTTTTCATCTTTCTTCACAAGAGCAGCTGGTGAATTCAAACTTCATGGCTTTGGGTTTTCAGTGTGGCTTCCTACTAGTAGGCCATTGGAGCTCCCTATATTAAACATAGATAACAATAAACATGTCCATATTAAAGAATATTATTATATGTAATTGTTTTTGTTACTGTTTTAGGTGTTGTCAAGTTGAGTAAAAGGCATAGCAATCCTATGAACAACATATCTGATGAACCCTGTTCTATCCTGTGCATTTTCATAATTTCTGACATACTTGAGCTCATTGCTGCTGTTACCGTCTGTAACCATCTCATTGCAAGTCTTTCTCTCTTTCACCAATATTTCACTTTTCCAAGCATGATGTAACCTTCCAAGTAATAGCTTCTCCTTGAAATATACCGAAAGTGTGAGAGATGAAGCTTCATCATCTTTGCCTCCAGAGATCTTGACTGCTCTTTTCTGAGACATAACTATGTCTTACTTTGTCAGTTCATTAAATATTAAGTACTCATCTCCAACATCACAATTTAAAACATCAATTCTTCTATTATTATTATTATCACTTCTTAATCTCAGATGTGTAGCAAGTGATTGAAAAAACCAAGGCTTGAATAAGGCACAATTTACTTTTCAGACTGACATCATTCCTTTTCATTACTTTGAAGAGATCTCTTCCAGCACCTTTGCCTGATGTAATACTTCTAATACCTTGACTGCTGGTACCAAGCCTGTTGATTATTGATCAAAGCAAGATTAAATCATTGACAACTTTAAACCTTTCTCCATTCATCCATTATGGTGTTGCCTACTGGCCCAGTGGTGAGAATTTTTGTCTTCTTAATGTTGAGATAGAATCCATATTGAAGGCTACAGCTCTCCATCTTCTGCAGCAAATGCTTCAAGTCCTCCTCACTTTCAACAAGCAAGGTTCTGTCTGGTGCAAACTCAGGATGTTGATGAGTTTTCCTCAGATCTTGATGCTATATTCCTACCCACAGTATCCAGAATCACAAATTACTTGCTTAGCATACAGATTGAATAGGTATGGAGAAAGGATACATCTCTGGTACACAGTCCTCTTGATTTTAAACCATTCAATGTTTCTTTGCTCTGTTCAGACAACAGCTTCTTGGTTGAGGTATAGATTTTGTGAGTGCATAATTAAGTCTTCTAGAATTCATAGTTTTTCTCAATATTAGCCATAGTTTGTTATGATCCACAGAGTCATATATCTTTGTATATTCAAAAACCCACAATTTCATACTCTTTTGCCATTCTCTGTTTTCAGCCAGGATTCATCAACAGTGTTATCCTAGGTGCCATGGCCTCTTGTAAATCCAGAGATTCCCTGTCAATGTACTGTTGTACCCATTTTTTCATGACTATCAAATATTTTTATATTAATGAGATTGCTTGATAATTTCTATATTTTGTCAGATCATCTTTTTGGGAGATGAGAACAAATATGGATCTCTTCCAGTCAATCAGCCAGAGAGCTGTCCTCCAAGTTTCCCTGCATAGATCACATCTAAGATCACACTTATTAGTTGAAACATGTCCCTTGGTAACCTGTAAGTATCTGAACCATTATTTTTGTCAGTATCTTCAATTTAGGTTGATCCTTTTCCTTTATTGCCATTTTATCTATTTTTAAAAGCTACTTACTAAATGTTTTAGTATTAGTAAATTATTTTTGGCCCAAGGACAAATTCCCAAGACTATAGATTCTTAAAAAGTCATAGAATGCCGTATCTTTTTCTCATGGGATTGCTGCTAAATTTGAATCTTCAATTTTTTTTTTTTTTAGTAGATAGGCCCCTAATTACGCCACTAGCATGGATCTAACTCTCATAATTCTTGAAAAAAATGTAATGCTCAAGTGGCTTTTTTTTACCAATCTAGATAAACTATAATTTTTTAAAAACATACTTCAGGGATAATTTTGTTCAAGATTTAAATGAAAAGATTATCTCATGACAGTATTTTCAGGACTAATCTACCATCCATGACTCCAAATAGTTTTAATTAAAAAACAATTGGACTTTCTTTTGGGAATTTTCTATCAGTGACCTTGAATTCTTCTATAGATTCTTTCACCAATATGTTTAATAATGATAACTGGACTACCTGCCAGTTCTTCTTTTCTCATAATAACAGAGGCAGTTTTTAGTGTAGAAATTAATCATTCTTTTTGTTTAACATTAGTGTTACTAGTGGATTGTTTTGTAGAATAATGACTGAGACAAGTAGCAAGGGTAAAAGTTCCAATTGATTAAATCTTTATACCTACCATTTGTATTTAAGAAATTGAAATAATTTTATGAAGTGTTTCAGATTCTCAGTGATTTTCCTGATATTTAAACAAGCTGTCATAGTTTAAAGACTGAGAAGTGTTTGCTTTAGTAGTAAGCTGTAACTACTTTAAAATATATTCACATTGAGTGGGATAGCTGTGTTTTCAGTCTCTCTGATTAGCTATGTTTCATTCCCTCAAACCTTAAAATTTAGAAACCATATCACCCTCCTACTGTAACTTTCCAGAAAATGTGGAAAAGGAACATATGGTTTATTTACATAAATTTTAAAATTGTTATAAGCCCAAAACTTACTTAGCATGTAAGAGAATATACAGAGTTTTCAAATAACCCAGCTATTATCTGTCAGTGCTTACATATGACCCATTAACTATCCTTAAAATAATGCAGTTAGAAAGCACTACTGAAAGTTCAAGTAGATCTGAAAATATTTTTTTTAATCAGGATCTTATCAAAGGCAAGAAGTTATGTCTTTCTGATGTAATTTTTAAAAATAGCTTATTGCCTAAGCTAAGTATGTGATATTCAATATTTTTCACAAATATGCTTAGTTTTCTGACATCCATTTTGGTCTTTTCTTCCTCTTCTGTCTTTGTAATGAACGTTTGCACTCTTCCTGGATGATACCCTTGATATCCTCACACGACTCATATGGTCTTCGTTCATTGGTGTTCAAAGCCTCAAAACTGTTCCTGAGATGTTTCTGAAATTCTGGTGGGATAGACTCAAAGTTATATATTGGTTCCCGTGGATTCTGTTTAATTTTCCTCAGCTTCAGCTTGAACTTGCATATGAGTAGTTGGTGTTTGTTCCACAATAAGCTCCTGGCCTAGTTTTCACAGCTGATACTGAGCTTCTGCAGCGAGTCTTGCCACAGATGTAATCAATCTGATTCCTGTGCATACTATCGGGTGAATTCCATGTGTTTAACCTGCATTTATGTCTCTTAAATAACGTATTTGCAATGAATAAGTCATTGTGCAAAATTCAATCCTTATATCTCCAGCTTCATTTCTGTAACCAAGTCCATGTTTTCCAGCTAATGAATCTTCTCTGTTCCCAACTTTTGCATTCCAGTCACCCATTATTATTAATACATCTTGATTGCATGTTCGAATGATCTCTGACTGTAAAAGTTGGTAGAAATCTTCTATTTCCTCTTCTTTGGCTCTGGTTGTTGGTGCATATTATCTGAATGGTAGTGGTATTCACTGGACTTCCTTGTATGTGTATGGATATTATTCTGTCACTCGCAATATTGTACTTCAAGATGGATCTAGAAATGACTTTTTAAACTATGAAAGCAACCCATTTTTCCTCACCTTCTCATCTCCAGAGTAATATATCGTATGATCATCTGAATCAAAATGTCACATGCCAGCCCATCTCATCTCACCAATGATTAGTATGTCAATATTTATGTGTTCCATTTCTTCCTTAACAATATCTAATTTTCCTACATTCATGGTTCTCACATTCCATGTTCCAATCATAGTGTCTGCTTACAACTGTTCTCTTCCTTTGTATTTCCATACTTGAAAGCTCCACCTCAGTTGCCCTTTCTGTTAGTTTACGTGTGTTCTCTTGTACGTCGAGTTTTCTTACCACTGGACCAAATGGCAACATCAGGATAGATGGTGAAGAGATTTAGATTGTTCACAGCTTTAGTTTGCTTGGCTTCACAGTCAACACTCTTGGCACCAGTAGCCAGGAAATTAAAAGACATATTGCCATGGGAAAGACTGCTGTTAGGGACCTCTCCAGAGTACTGAAGAGCAATGGTGTCTCTCTGGAGACTAAGGTGCATCTGAAACAGGCCATGGTCTTTGCAATCAATTGTTATGCATCAGAGTTGGACAATGACCAAGGAGGATCGAAGGAGAATTGATGTCTTTGAGCTGTGGTGCTGGAGAAGAGTAGCGGGTGCACCATAGAATGCTAAGAAAACAAACAGATTCATCTTGGAGAGGGTTAAACTGGGTTACTCCTTGGAGGCAAGGATTCTGAGTCTGACATACTTTGGACATGTTGTAAGGAGGGACAGGTCCTTGGAGAGGGACATCATGCTTGGGAGGGACAATGCAGGAGGCGAAGGCCCTCTATGAGGTAGATTGATTCAGTGACTGGGATAATTGGGACGGGTCTATCAGAGACAGTGTGATTGGCACAGGATAGAGCAGAGTTTAGGGGTGTTGTACATAGGGTCACTATGAGTTGCAAGCGACTTGATAGCACATAACAACAACGACATGCTTAGTTTGGGTTTAGGTAAAATTAGTCTTTTGTATCTGATTGCAAGTGTGCTTAAGTGACCTGGTTTAGTCAGTTAAATATGGTAGAAATAAGAATTAACTAGTAGTCACTTTTCCTTCACCATATTACTTGAATTTTTTAGGCAGAAGTTCTTAATTTTCACCGTATTCAATATATAATAAACAAGTCTTTGTAAAGCACTGTGATTTGGTGATCTGATCTCAATGTGACATGTATTAGAGTTTATTATCCCTGAATTCAATACCGATGCTTTATCATGCATTTATTCATATCTGGATGGTTTATCAACATTGAAAAGGAAGACTGAAGAATAATAGATGCAGTTGAATTAAGGTGTTAAAAATAATACACTGTGAACTCTGAGAAGAATAAACAACTCTTTACTGGAAGAAGTAAATTCGGAATGTTTTTTAGAAGTGAGTATAGAGAGGCTTTGTTTCACTTCCAAATTAAGGGGGGGAAAGTTAACTCACCTTCATCGGGTTGATTTTAACACATAAAAACCCTACAAGACTTAGTACAACTGTTCATAGAGTTTTAGATTGTAAATTCTTTGCAGAAATTCTGGAGGGTTTGAACCCCTGGCCTTTTGATTAGCAGTTGTATTATTTAATCAGAAAGACAAGACTCAGTTTATAACGTTTACTTTTGACCTATTTTCCAGAAAGTTTCTATCTCTGGGGAAGTACATAATACTTGGTGATGTACAGGCCATAATGAAGATGATGAGACAGAGTGATACAGTTACTCCAACAATGTACTTAAACATGGCAACCACTCAGACAATGACACAGAACTAGGCAATGTTTCATTCTGCTGTACATAGAATTTTTATTAGTAAGAGTTGATTCAATGAAACATTAAAAGCAAAAGTTTTCTATGACACTATGCTAGATCTTTAGGTTTATATGGAACATATAAATGTTGAAGAAATTAAAAAACTTCTTAAGAGTGTGAAACTCTTTTTTTAAATGCCAACCCTCCTGACTTTTGTAAAAAAGTCTCTTTAATGAGATTACTTCTAACATTAAGTACAGCTCTAGCATAGAACTTGTAGATGTGGCACTACTCAAGATAACTAGAAAACAACAACAACAAAAACCAACAGTAAAGTAGAAACCAGGGAAGAAATGTGAAAGAAGTATCTTAACTCAGATGAGTAAAGCAACAGATGCTATTGTTTTTATCATTATTCTTGTGAACATTGACCAAAGAAGAAAAAGTTAGAGACTTGGTTATTTCTCCCTTTCAAAAGAGTCTCAAATTGTTCAATGGATCATTTTTCAAATTTATAATAATTGAGATTCCACAACAACTCACCTTTATTATTCTTCGATTTAGAATTGTTTTATCTGTCAACTTTAAAACAAATCTTTTTAAAACATTTGTTGAATTATACAGCAAAATACTAATCTGTAAATCTCTTCAGTGATACAATGATACTTCAAATGTATTTTAAATACCTTTGAATATCATTTGATTCTTTAAGACTTATCACAGAATAAATTATTACAGAATAGCACTCTAATAGACTTCCTTCATAGTTTTGATTTTCTCAAGAATTCCCAAAACTGACAAGTGAATACTTTTTAAAAAAAATTGAAATGTAAGTTCTTTTTTTTCCAAGTTGTTTAAAGATGTGATAGTAAATATAAGCTTTGTAAAAGTCATGTAATTGAGACACATGCATTGCATTTAGGGCATAATTAAGACCATGATGTGACTATAGGTATGACCATTCTCCTCTTTCTGAGCATCGATTGCTTTTTTCACAGTGCCATTACTAATAAATCACCAGGCAGGGTGTGCAGGATCACGTAAATTGCACACATGACAACCCCACATGTTAAAAAAAGCAGAACAAAGTTCCAGAATGTCTTCTTGCCTTTAACCTTTATAGAAACAACCCACCAGACCTTACTTCTACAGAACCACTAAATCAGCTCAAACTGACAAACTTCTTGTTATTAGTAAACTTTGAGACACAAGCAACAATTGTGAGAATGGGACAGGATTATGGAAAACTCAGTGTATCATACATGGCATTTCTATCAGTTGAAATTGAATTCCTAGTACTACTTCTTCTCCCTAAATAAAAATTAATTAAAATACTAAATCATTACTTTCTTCATAGCTGTCAAGGCAGAAATGACCTCTGTTCCTCCTTGTTGGTGGTAGAGGCCAGTGAGTTTCCTATGATTCAGTGACTCTGTGAACAGGTCAGAACCTTGTCCTCTCCTATACCATCCTCACAGTCCCTGCCGTGCTTAAGCTCATTGTTGCTGTCACTGTGTCAATACATTTCATTGAGGATATTTTTAACTTTTACTGACCCTGTACCTTTCCCATCAGGTAGCTTTTTTTTCAAAGGACTGGCCCTTTCTAATAAACTACTTAAATTATGTGAGATGAAATTTCACCATTCTTGCCTCTAAGACCATCCTGGTAGCACATCCTCCAACATAGAGTTTTTCTTTAGGTACTTCATAGTATTTATGAAGCTTCTCAGCGATGCTATACCTTAATGACACCAATTTGTCTTCAGTCCTTCTTATTTATTGTCCAATTTTCAGATGCATTTGAAGCAATTGAAAATACCATGCTTTGGGTCAGATGTGCTTTAGTCCTTAAACTGACATCACTGCTCTTTAGCACACTAAAGAAATCCTTGACAAGAGATTTTCCCAGTGTATGCATTTATTTCTTGATTGCTGCTACCATAGACATTGACTATAGGTTCACGTAAAATAAAATAAATATTTCCCTAGTCTTTTCCTTATAAAAAAATGACTTGCCTAAACCTTCTTTTAAATAAACTTTTTCGGTCCTATCAATTCTTCTTATTGAGTTAGTCCATTTTCCCTCCAGGAGTGTGTTTTACCTTGTTTGTGGTAGACAGTCAGGAAAATCTAAGCTTAAGTACAAGTATCTTTTTTTTTATTTCAGAAGAATTGACGTTAACTATAGGAAGCTCTGGTAACTTAGTCCATAAGGACTTGCATTGCAAACCCAAAGCTACTCTTCTCTTGTGGTTCAAACCCATTAACTGCTACCTGAAAGAATAATACATTATCCCTTCTTATGTGAATTTCAGCTTCATTATCTCAATAGAGGGTCACCTATGAGTCAGTTCTGATGGTGGCAATGAAAAGGAGACTTCAGCAATGATGATATAAGGCTCAAAGGAACTCTTTCTCTTAGTGGTTAAACACATACAAATAGAAACAAATATATAGACAGAAATGATGCCCTAAATATCAATAAATCTGTATGCGACTGGGAAAAAAAGTGAGGATTTTCTGTAGTAAATCAGTGAATATTTGTGGGATAGGACATTTTAGTACCATTCAGTTTTAAAATGAATGGAAAATGTTCTTTTGTATATGTTTCATTTCTCTGAGGAGAATTCATTCTTTTTTGGCTGCTTTACAGGATTGGTCACATAAGGTGCTGAGTCAATTTAAAATGATGCTGGGAGTACAACTCAGTAGGCAGAGAGACTCCTGAGATGATCAATCATATTATATTTACTGTTAAAACCAATATTTCCATTGTTTATTCTCTCCCATTTATTTCAACCCCATGCTTCCCTGGCAGAAACAATGAGCTGAATGGGGCATATTTTGTGACTTTTACCAGTAACAAATGTATGTCAGGCATTATTCACACAAAGTATATATTCCAAGAAAAATAAATAAAATTTATACATTTCCCCCAGGAAGTGTGAGCATTTCTGGGGTTTTAGTTTCCTGCACAGAATTCTGTGATTGCTTTCTACTGGAAGCACATACTGAGATTTCAAACTCTAATATTATAGAATATGACCATATAAACATTCATAACCTAAAGTTACATTATCTATACATTAAGGGAGATGCATGCATTACAAGAAATAATGAAATGTCAAGGTTAGAGTCATCCCTTTTTAAATTTAATGCTCAATCTTGTGTGATCTTGCATAAACAATTTTTCCTGTTTACATTACTATTAAGAAATGCAATTGATTTGCTTGCAATATTTATTAGTGCATTAGTCATGTACATTAGGAGCACACTGGAAACAAATAATGTTTTACTTCCTCAAATCTGTCACAGACCAAGGCAAGTAAAAGTCTAAGTATAAAGGCAAGTGTGACTCATCTTCTTGAAATATTCTTCCTTATTCTATTATAGGTCGCAGGTAAAGATTGAGATATTAGTACACACTCACCATTTTCAGTCTTTCATTTTTTAAAAACTGTTCACATTAATCACTCTTTTTTCACTCTTTAACTTGGGATTATTTTCAATAAGACCATAAAAATTAATAAAGTTGTAAAGAATCATTTCATTTTTATTAACAGGCATCAGTCCCTCTCCAAGGTCTGATTCCCACCTTGCAAGATGTCCAGAGTATGTGAGACTAACCTTCAGAATCCTCTTCTCATCTTCTCTAGAACAAACTTGTTTGTTCTCATAACAGTCCATGGTATATTCAATACTTATATTTAGCACCACACCTCAAAGGCATCAATTCTCCTTCTATCATCACTAGTCATTCATTGTCCAGCTTTCTTATGCATAGCAGTTAATTGCAATAACTGTGGCCTGGATCAGGCACATCTCCAGTACTTTGGAAAGGTCTCTGACAACAGACTGTTCCAATGCAATTCATCTTTTAATTTCCTGGCTGTTGGTACCAAGAGTGCTGATTGTGGAGCCAAGCAAACTAAAGATGTTAACAAACTCACTCTCTTCACCATCTATAATGATGCTGCCTATCAGCCCAGTGGTGAGGATTAAGTAGCACCTGAGAATATATTTCCAAATATTTAATTTAGCTCAGGGATGCTATTCTAAATTGTTCATGAGACTTAGTTGATAGTTTAAGAAAAGAGAGAAAAATACATCAATTGTCAAAGAAAGGTAATCTCAAAAACTTTATGCTATTGACATCACTAAACAGGCTTCAATGCTATTATAATTACCAACCTAGCAGCATGTATATCTCATTCAAATCAAGTCAAAACAAGTCACCTCATGGCTATGTTTTAAAGTTGGTCCCTGGTCACTCTTATAGGGAAGTTTTCTGCATAATTCTTATCAATAATTTTAATTTTTTCCCCTCCCCTGTTTCTCATTATTCTTTTTAAAAGCTTTTTATGTTTTACATTTGTTTGTATACAAAGTTTATGTACATTGTGCTTCACACTATCCTTCACTCCCATTATGTTGCATACAACTGTTCTCATTTAGTGTTTTATAAAATCAATCATCATTGAACTATGTCCAACATTACCCTGTCTTTAAAAATTCCCCTCCAGTTCTTTTCCATTTCCTTAACCCCTCCTTCCCTCTGTCATCAAATTTCGTGACCCTATACTTTCTCTTCTGCCCACTCTCACTGCTCTCCCCACCCGTGTTCATTTGTATCCTTATTTGTGGCTGTTGTTGTTGTTGATTGTCTCTGAGATGAGCATGACTCATAGTGACCTTAGGAACAGAAGGCCTGAAGCCCCTCTACAGCTATCAACATTTATCAAATTTCATAGAGTTTCTGGAGGCATGTTATTTAGGAAATGGTTGCCACTCCTGCTTGGATCCTTATATATGTTTTATTAATTATCCTCCTGTTTTTACAGTAATGGTCCTATGCAGTATTTATCTTTATAAGACTGAATTAGCTCATTCAGCATAATGCCCTCCAGTCTGATCCAAGATCGGTGGCAATATCTGAAATTGTTTCTCCCAGTGCTGAGTGGTATTCTATCATGTGAATGTACCACAATTTCTCAACGCTTTCGATTGTGGTTGGACATTTAGGCTGTTTCAATGTTCTTGTGATTGTGAATAATGCTGTTGTGCACATTGGTATACAGATCTCTACTTGTGTTTCAGTTTTAATTTCTTTAGGATATATTCCTAGCAGTAGAATAGCTGGGTCATAAGGAATTTCTTCATTCACTTTTTGAGGAAGCACCAAACTGCCTTCCAGAGTGGTTGTGCCATTTGACAATTCCCAGCAACAGTGTATGAGAATTCCTATCTCTCCACATCCTCTCCAGTATTTAAAGATTAAATTCCTGTGTACATCTCATTATTCTTAAACATCTCCAAGAGAAATCTTGTCATTGGCAATCTTACCATATTTCCTGATTACTCAACAACTTCCTCAGGTTAGCCCCAGCCAGCAAAATCATCCTGACTTGTCTGAGACATTGTCACAACAGAAAAAAGCAGTTAACATTGTAATGATCAATCTCATTCACTCACTGCCAATCAGTCAACTCACTGAGAATTAAATTGAGTTTCCAGGTTTATAAACTACACAGGAGGAGATTGTCCACGTTTCTCATGCAGAGATGCTGATAGATTCAAATTGCCAGAGAGACCTAGTCTTTGAGTTATCAGTGCAACTTGCTACAGAGTGTTCTTATTTTAATATTGTTGTTGTTAAATGCCTTCAAGTTTATTACTTGTAGTGACCTTCTGTTCAATAGCTCTGAACCCTTCTCTTTCTTGAGTCAATCTCATTGTCTCTGATAAACCTACCTAATTACTCCAGTCACTGAATCAATCAATCCATCTCTTTTAAGATCTTGCTCTGTTGTGCTGTCCCTCTACTCTTCCAAGAATAAATTTCCTCTCCAATGACTGGTCTCTTTTTGCAATATGCCCAAAGTATATCAGAAAAGCTTCAAAATCCTTTTCTTCAAGGAGCAGCCTAGTTCCAACCTCTCCAGGATGAATCTGTTCTCCTTCTAGACATCAAATCACTGGATTCAGAAGAGACCATAGAATGAAGACTTTCCTTGCTGATATGAGTTGGAAATGGGCTGAGATCAGAGAAACCAGAGAGATGTATACTTGTATTTTATTGACTAGGCAGAGGTTCGGCGGATAATAATTGATGGTGTAGATTATAATAACTTATTGACTGTTATTCTTAATAAGTTTCATTGTGCCTACTAAGACTCATACTGACCCCAAGAACGATAGGTCAGAAATCTGTCTTACCTAGCACCGTCCTCATCATCTCTAACACTTTTGAGTTCATTGCCATAGACATTATTTCAATCCATCTCTTTTAGTGTCTAGTTCTTTTTCTCTGACTTTCCATCTTGCCAAGCATGATTCATTTCCCAAGGAATAGCCACTCCTAACAACTTGTTCAAAGTGAGGGGAAACATCATCAATTTGGTGTCCAAGGTATATTTTGGCTGCACTTTCTTCAACATATATCTGTTTGTTCTGTTGGCAATCCATGGGATATCCAACACTCTATTCCAACATCATAACACATATATTGAACCTTCCTCTGTGATGTCTTATTGGTTTTCCAGTTCTCAGATGCATAGCAGGTGATTGAAAAGACTGCGGCCTAATGAGATACAACTTAGTCTTTACACTGGCATCATTGTTCTTCAGAACTGAAGAGAGATCCCTGATAGCATACTTTTCAACGGCTGTACTAATGGAAAGCACTGAGAGAACTGGGTATTCCAATACACTCAGCTGTTCTCATTTAAAAGATATTCATAGACCAAAAAGTCATGACTCAAAAATAATATAGGGATACTGTATGCTTTAACTCAAGAAAGGTATATACCAGTGTTGTATTCTTACTCCTTATCTATACAGTTTGTGTGCTGAGCAAATAATTAGAGAAGTTATATTACATTTGGAAAAAAAATGTGACATCTAATTTGGAGAAAGACTCATCAACAACCTAGGTTATACAGAAAACACATTATTTCGCAAAGAAAAAAGGCTTGAAGAATTTAGTACGAATATCAGAGACTAAAGCCTTTAATATAGATTAGTTCTCAATATCAAGAAAAGATTCTCACAACTAAACCAAAATTAAATAGAATAAAACTGGAAAAGAAATGAGGTACCAATGATTTAAGTTTACTCGAATTCACATTCAACATCCATAGTAGCTACAGTCAGACATCCAAAGACATATTGCCTTAGGCAAATCTGCTGGTAAGGACCTCTTGAAGGTGCTGCTAATCGGTAATGTTGTCAGTCAATGAATGATAAACACTGAAGAAAAGTATATGCCTTGCCGTGTTGGTGTTAACAGAGTATTGAATACAATATATTTCATCAAAACAACAGTCAAATGTATTGGAGAAAATGGCGCCGGGGTGCTCTGTAGAGGCGATGGTGGTGAAATTTCTTCTAACATGTTTCACCTTGTTGCTAGGAAGTGTTAGTGCTTACTAACATAAATCATGCTGGAAAGAGTAGAGGATCAGTGAAAGAGAGGAAGACCCTCAATAAGATGAATTGACATGGCGATTACAGCTGTAGTGCTGAGCATGGAAAAGATTGTGAAGTTGACACAGAGTAGGGCAAGATTTAGATCTGTTGTTCATAATGTTGCTATTTTGTCAACTTGATTGATGACAACAGCAACAACATGAATTAAATTTATAATGAGTTTATATTGTTTTGTATGGTAATAACTGTCATTTTCATGTTCTTGTTAGTGATTTAGTTCAGTAAAGGGCAAAAAATTAGGCTCCAGGAATAGATGGTATACCAATTGACTAATCAGCTAACAGATGCTGCCCTGGATATGATCACCAAGTTGTGCCAAGAAATCTGGAGAAAACCCACTTGGCCAACTGGCTGGAAGACATCTATATTTGTTCCTATCCCAAAGAAAGGGACCTAACAGAGTGTGGAAACTATAGAACAATCTCATTGATTTCACATGCAAGCAAGATTCTACTGAAGATTATCCAAAACTGACTGGAACAGCATATCAGCAGAGAACTGACAGAAGTCCCGGATGGGTTTAGAAGGGATCGTGGTCCTAGGGATATTGTAGCTGATATTAGATGGATCTTAGCTGAAAGCAGGGAATACCAGAGGAATGTATATCTGTGTTTCATTGACTATGCAAAGGCGTTTGATTGTGTGGATTGTAACAAACTGTGGCTGACTCTGAGAAAAATGGGAATCCCAGAACACTTGATCATGCTAATGTGAAATCTATACTTGGACCAAGAAGAGGCAGTCGTCAGAACAGAGCAAGGAAACACTGCATGGTTCAAAATTGGGAAGGGTGCACACCAAGGATGTGTCCTCTTCATACCTTTTCAATCTGTATGCAGAACAGAATACCCAGGAGGCTGGGCTCTATGAGGAGAAATGTGGGGTCAAGATTGGTGGAAGATCTAGTAACAATCTGCGTTATGCAGATGACACAGCCCTGGTTGCTGAAATTGAGCAGGACCTGAAGCTCTTGCTGCAGAGGGTCAACGACTGCAGCCTCCAATATGGATTGAGGTTCAATGTCAAGAAGACAAAGATTCTCACCACTGGACCAATTGGCAGCATCCGGATGGATGATGAAGAAACTGAGATTTTACACAGCTTTAGTTTGCTTGGCTCCACAGTAAAGACTCTTGGCACCAGTAGCAGGAAATTAGACGATGTATTGCTATTGGAAATTCTGCTGTTAGGGACCTCTCCAAAGTACTGAAGAGAAATGGTGTCTCTCTGGAGGTGAAGGGGCAATCACTTGTTATGCATCAGAGATTTGGACAATGACCAAGGAGCATAGAAGAAGAATTGATGCCTTTGAGCTGTGGTGCTGGAGAAGAGTATTGAGGGTACCATGGACTGCTAGGAAAACAAACAAATTCATCCTGGAAAGTGTTAAACTGGGTGGCTCCTTGGAGGCAAGGATTTTGAGGCTCCATTTACCATACTTTGGACATGTTGTAAGGAGAGACCAGTTCTTGTAGAAGGACATCATGCTTGGTAGGGTGGAGGGACAGTGCAGGAGAGGAAGGCCCTCTATGAGGTGGATTGATTCAGTGACTGAGATAATCGGACGGTAGTGTCAGAGACAGTGTGATTGGCACAGGACACAGCAGGGTTTAGGGCTGTTGTACATAGGGTGGCTATGAGTCGCAAGCGACTCGACGGCACATAACAACAAACAACTGTAATTCCAAAGTACATGGATTGAATTCACCAGATACTCCACAGAAAAAAGATGGCCAGTTTCTTCCTTTGCTAGTCGCACAACCTCTATAAGACCACTGAAGGATAAGCCATGAGTTTGTTCCCACGTGATAGCACATAACAACAAGAAAAACATAAGTTTGTTTTGATGGTTTGGTCCACACAGTGTTCCACTGACAACTAAAAATCTATACACTTTCGGTAGTTTAAATGTACCAGTTCCTCTGGGGGGGGTGTGAAGATGGGAATTATTCTGCTATTAAGATTTATAGCCTCAGAATCTTGTTGGAAAGTTTCTATGTAATAGAATCAACTTGATGGTGGTGACTAACTGAGTGAGTGACTATTATTTTAATGCACTTTCCTGGCATAGTACATGCTATAGTCTTCAATATGGTTTACACCTTAACATCAAGAAACTGGAATTAAAAAAAAAGAAACTGGAATTATTAACAACTGAGCCACTAAAGCATGTTGTTGTTGCTTGCCTTTGAGTTGAGCATGACTCATAGCAACCGTATGAACAAAAGACTTGAAGCCCCTCTACAACTATTGACATTTATCGAAGTTTATAGGGTTTCTGCGGGCACGTTATTTAGGAATTGGATGCCACTTTTGCTTTGAAACCTGTAATAGAATAGTATGTTATTGTTTTTATGTGCCGTTTAGTCGCTTGCAAAGTACAGTGACCCTTTGTACAGCAGTTCTGAACCCTTCCCTGTCTTGAGTCAGTCTCACTAACTCCAATACATCAATTCCCATCACCCCAGTTACTGTATCAATCCATCTTATCCAGGGTCTCCCTCTCCTGCACTGTCCGTCCACCCTTCCGAGTATGATGTCCTTCTCCAAGGGCCTATCTCTCCTGGCCATGTGCTCAAAGTGAGGTGGAGCTTCAAAATCCTAGCATCCAAGGAGACTTGGTTTCACTCTCTCCAAGACAGACCTGTTTGTTTTATTGGCAGTCTATGGTCTGTTCAAGACTCTTGTCTAGCACCACAACTTGAAGGCATCTATTCCTTTGTCATCATTTGTCATTATCCAACTTGATGCACAGCTAGAAATTGAGAAGACCATGGCCTGGATTAGGTGCATCTTTGTCTCTAGGCTGATGTCATTACTCTTCAGGACTCTGGAGAGGTCAATGACAGCAGACTTTCCCATTGCAATTTGTCTTTTGATTTCCTGCCTACTGATGTTAAGTGTGTTGATTGTGGATCAGAGCAATCTGTAATTGTTAATAACCTCAATCAGTTCTCCATCCAATATGGTGCTGACAATTGGCCCAGTGGTGAGAACTGTTGTCTTCTTGATGTTGAGTTTCAAACCATATTGAAGACTACAGTCCTTGATATTTTGAAGCAACTGCTTCAGGTCTTCTTCAGTTTCAGCAAGCAAGGTTGTGTCATCTGCATATCACAGGTTGTTAGTCTTTGCAGTCTTGTTGCCACACTTCTCTTCATGAAGCGCTGCTTCCCAATTGATCTGTTCTGCATAGAGATTGAAAAGGTATGGGGGAAAGAAGCATCCCTGACACACTCCTTTCCTGATTTTGAGACATGCAGTGTTTCCTTGCTCTGTTCTGAGGGCTACTTCTTGGTCCAAATATAAGCACATTTCATATAAGTACAATCAAGTGTTCTGAGATTCCCATTTTCCTTAAGTGTAACCACTATGTATTGTGATTCACACAGTTAAAATGCCTTTGAATAGTCAATGAAACACAGATAAACATTCTTCTGGAACTCTCTGCTTTATGTCAAGTTCCATCTGACATTGGTAATAATGTGCCTAGTGTCATTACCTCTTCTAAACCCAGCTTGTATTTCTGGTAGTTCTCTGTCAATGTTTTTTCTGGATTATCTTCAGCAGGATTTTGCTAGTGGGTGATATTAGTGATATTGTTTGATAATTTCTACACTCTAGTCACCATTTTTTTTAGAAAAGGAATAAATATGGATCTCTACCAGTCAGTTGGCCAAGTAGATATTCTCCAAATTTCTTGACATGACTTGGTGAGGACATGCAGAACAGTATGTGTTTGCTGAAATATGTCAATTGGTACTCCATCAATTCCTGGATCTTTATGTTTTATCAAGTCTTTCAGAGCAGCCTGCACTTCCTCCCTCAGCATCATTGTCTCATGCTCATATGTAGTTTCTTGAAATTCTTTTTTGTCAGCCAATTCTTTTTAGTACAATGACATATATTCCTTCCACCTGCTTTTAATGCCTCTGGAATCATTCAATATCTTGTCCATAGTATCCGTAAACTTTGCAACTCATGGCTTGTATTTATTCTTTATTTTTTTTTCAGCTTAAGAAATGCTGAGCAGGTTCTGTCCTTTTGATTTTCTGACTCCAGCTCCTTGCACATTTCATTATAATATACCATATATCAAAATAATTTCATTATAATATAATTATATTTATTTAATTGTAATATAGCGTACATCATGACTATTGTTGTTGTTATGTGCCGTCAAGTCGCTTGCAAATCCTAGCGACCCTATGTACAACAGCCCTAAACTCTCCTCTGTTCTGTGCCAATTACACCATCTCTGATACACCCATCCCAATTACCCCAGTCACTGAATCAATCCACCTCATAGAGGGCCTTCCCCTCCTGCACTGTCCCTCCACCCTAACAAGCATGATGTCCCTCTCCAAGGACCAGTCCCTTCTTACAACATGTCCAAAGTATGTTAGATGGAGCCTCAGAATCCTTGCCTCCAAGGAGCCACCTGGTTTGACCCTTTCCAGGATGAATATGTTTGTTTTCCTAGCAGTCCATGGTACCCTCAATACTCTTCTCCAGAACCACAGCTCAGAGGCTTCAATTCTCCTTGTATCCTCCTTGGTCATTGTCCAACTCTGATGCATAACAAGTGATTGCAAAGACCATGGCCTGTATTGGATGCACCTTAGTCTCCAGAGAGACACCATTGCTCTTCAGTACTTTGACTAAAAGAGAAAATATTGAAGTTGTTAATGATTTACTTAAATCCATAATCAATGCCAATGGAAGCAACAGTCAATAAATCAGTGATATATGCTCTCAAGGGCCTTTTCAGTGGACTAAAGGCAATGTAGCACTTCTAATCTAAAGATCAGTAGTTCTAGATCCTCAACTGCCCCACTGTAGAAAAATGAGCAATATTTTCCTATAAAGATTTAGTGAGTTGAAAACATGATGGAAAGTTTCTATTCATAGAAACCAACTAATTGGGAGTGGAGATTAAAAAACTATATTACATTAATCATACTTCTTTAAAAAATGATCTATTTAAAGTGTTAGAAAAAAGAAGATGTTGGCTCAGTGATAAGGTGTTGTGTAGTCAAAAGGTTCAAATCTACCAATTATCCTTGGGGGAAATAGAAATAGATATTCTCCTCCTGTGTGATTTAAAGTCTCTGAAAACATTATGCCAGGTCAATTATGAGTCAGTTCTGATTCAAAGCCACATAACAATGTAAAAAATAAATACCTAATCCAAAATCAAGCTATTTCTGTTAATTTATATATTCACATAAGCTGAACTGTGAGTTTGTTGACAAGAGCTACTGAGTATTTCACTGTCTGAGAAAGAAAAGATGTATTTGAGAGAAATACAGTTAAAATAGACTTTATTACACATGAAGACTGAAAATTTTTGGTTCAATTACTTAGAATATCTTATTAGGATGTGCCAGTTTTTGGAGAAGGGCATCACACTTGATAAAGTATTGGATCATTGTGATGGATTTTAGGTAGAGCTCAAATTATGAGCTCATATGTGACAACAATTGTGAGTGTACTACATGATCAGATCCGATTTTCATCTCTTTTACATAGGGTCACTGTTGCAACTAAATGCCACAAACTTCAATTTAAATTTTATATTTTCAGAAGTGGGCTTTTTTTTGTTTCTGGTGTTGGATTTTTTTATATTTCACATTGGCCAGAAAAAAATTTTGTAGTCTTCATTCAAATGGAAGCGATTTCAACTTATCCATATGTGCCAGAGCCTATTGTTGTTCGAGGCAGTTGAGTCAACTTCCACTCAAAATGATCCTACGCACTTGAACAGATTAAAACTTTACTCAATCCTTTTCAGTCCTCACAGTATCTACTAAACTGTCATGTTCAAGGGATTCTGTTCCTCCCTCTTTTCAATCATGTTCTTTTTTAAAGCCTTTCTTCTCCTTGAAATATATCTACTGTTTGTGAAACCATCACATAATCCTTGTTTTAAGGAAGTCTCTGACTGTCCTTCACACAGTATAAGCTGTGTGTGTTTTTCTTCTTTTTCAAAGTGTCTCTACTTTTGACACTTTTTACCAATACAACAAATCAAAGACATAAATTCTTCAGGCTTCCTTATTAATTATTCAACTTTCATAGGCTTGTGTTGAAAATATCATGGCTTGTATCAGAAACAGTTTAGTCTTTAAATTGACATTTTTCCTCTTTAGCTCTGTCAAGACATTCTTGATGGTAGATTTGCAAAATACTTTGATCTCTTGACTACTGTTATCAAGGATTTTGATTGTGGATCCAAGTAAAAGGAAGTAATTGACAATTATAATGATGTAACCTATTAGTCCAGTTGTGATAAATATTTTTTTTCATTGATACTGAAGTTTAATTCATACTAAAGTCTGTGATTTTTATCTTCTTCAATAAGTATTTCAAGTCCTCTTTACTTTCAGCAGACAAATTAGTGCAATCATAAAAATGCAAGGTTGTTGAGTCTTCCTCTAATCTTGATATACATTTTGTCTGTTTTAGATAATTTATTTTCTTTGGTTATTTCTTCAACATATAAGTTAAATATGTTTGGTGAAAGGATTCAACCTGAGCCAGACTCTGTTGTGTATTTCACATTTAATATAAATTCTAAGCATCATTGTCTATTTTTGCCATTTTGTTGTTTTAGAAATTAGCAAGAATCATAATTCTCACCTGATGTCCTTTCAACATTTCTCCTTAAAGTGTGGAATCTAATTCCTACTTCTGTGAATTTGGCTCATGCCTGAAATATATTAGTCAAAGATTATTAAGAGTGGCACTGGGCATTCTGTGTTACAACCCTGAGCTTCCTGTATCTATAAAGCAGCCATAATTTAAGACATTAACTAACCTGACTCCCGCCTGTGGAAAACACAAATTACTCATAAAGACTCTGACATGAAGTGTCATATGGAAAAAAGGTCAAGGTGACAAATATGTACATAAAGAAGCCAGTGAAAATTGAAAGCTAAAGCAGAGACTTCAGATACTGAGGATCAGAAACCACTTTAATATCAAAAATAAATTTTTTTCTTTTACATGAGATGATCCAGTAGACAACAGGGAACAAATAAAATAAGACTATTTTAAAAAGGAGCAAATAAACCTCACAGGAAATAATACATTTCCCAAGATCGGAGAGGTAAGCTGGCTGAACCAGAATTTGAATCATATATTTTTTTCTTCAATATAAACCTCTTGATCTTAAGCATTATGCAATACAAATTCTCATTATATTTAGAATGATTATTTTTCTAAATATATTAAAATTCTAAGTAGTTCTATAGGGGATCTATTTAGTTTACATAAGAAAATAATCTCATTTATGGGACACAGCATATGGATGTTATAATCAAACAGATGCTCCCATATACAAATTTATTTTACCTATTTTTTAAACAGTCTAATAAAACATCTACTTAGAAAAGTCTTTTATTTAAAGTATGGTATTTAACTAAATAGAACTTTTTTTCTTTAATAATTTATTGAGTTGTTTTGTGTGCCTTCAAGTTGACCTGCCTTCACAATAGCCCTGATATCTGCTCTATCCTGGGCCAGTCTCAATGTTTTGACACACCTACACTCATTAACCCAGTTACTGTGTCAATCCATCTCATCAAGGGTCTTTCTCTTATGCACTGTCCCTCCACCTTCCCAAGTATGATGTTCTTCTCCAAGGACTGGCAATATGCCCAAAATATTCGAGAAAAGGTCCAAAATCCTTGCTTCCAAGGACCAACTTCGCTTTGCCTTCTCCAATACAGACTTACTTGTTCTCTTGGCAGTCCCTAGTATATTCAATACTCCTTTGCAACACCATAACTCCAAGGTGTCAATTCTTCCTCTGTCCTCTGTAGTCACTGTCCAGCTCTCTGATGCAAAACAGGTAATTGGAAAGATCATGGCATGAATTAGGCACATCTTAGTTTCAGACTGACATTATTGCTCTTTAACACTTTGGAGAGCTTTCCTGATAGCAGATTTTCCTAATGTATTTTGTCTTTTGATTTACTGACTGTTGGTAACAATTGTATTGATTGTGGAGCAGAGCAAGCGGAAACTCTTAGCTTCCATTGGAAAATTGGTGAGAAAGTTTGTTTTCTTGATATTGAGCTTCAATTCATATTGCAGACTATAGTCCTTGACCTTCTGCAGCAAATGCTTCAGGTTCTCTTCAGTTTCAGTAAACAAGGTTATGTCATCTGCATAAATCATGGTGTGTATGTGTGTGTGGGGGGGGCTTTATCGTTTTGTTTTTCCTATCTCGTTTGTTTGTTTGTTTGTTTTTCTGTGCAAGTTAGGGTGGTTGTTTTGTTTTGTTTTGTTTTGTTTTGCTTTCTCAAGAAAGGGTGTAACACAACTAAACAGTATGCCCAGAAGCATTTGCAATGGACAATGGAAGGGCCAGAGCCGTTGTCTTGCTTACTGATCCACATCTGCTGGAAGATGGACAGGGAGGCCAGGATGGAGCTATAATTCCACACAGAGTATTTACGCTCAGGAGGAGCAGTGATTTTGATCATCGTGCTTGGGGGCCAGTGTTGTGATCTCCTTCTGCATCCTGTCACCAATGCATGGTTACATGGTGGTTCCACAGGACAGCACTGTGTTGGTGTAGAGGTCCTTGTGGCTGTCAACATCACACTTCATGAAGTAGAGTTGAAGGTAATTTCATGAATGCCACAAGACTCAGGAAAGAAGGCTTGAAGAATGTCTCATGGCAGCAGAAACACTCATTGTCTATGATGATGATCTGACCTTCAGATAGCTCATCTCTGAGGAGGATAAGCAAACCACCTTGGCCATCTCATACTCAGAGTCCTGAACAACATAACAGAGTTTCTCCTTGATTCGACATGCAATTTCTCTCTCAGTTGTAGTGTTGAGGCCGTAGGCTTCTTTAGGTAATCCATCAGGTCCTAGCCAGCTAGATCCAGATGCAGGATGGTGGTGGCGGCGGGGGAAGGGCATACCCTTGTAGATGGGCACAGTGTGGGGGACCCATCACAGGAATCTATCACAATGTCAGTGACGTTGCCAGTGGCATACAAAGACAGGATGGCGACATACATGGCAAGGGTGTTGAAGGTCCTGAATATGATCTGGGTCATCTTCTTCCAGTTAGCCATGGAGTTCAAGGGGGCATCCATCAGCAGCTGAGCGTGCTATTCAGGAGCCACATGCAGCTCACTATAGAAGGTGTGGTGCCAGATCTTCTTCATGTCATCCAATTTGGTGACAATGTCTATGCTCAATAAGATGCTTGAGAGTCAAGATGCCTCTGTTGCTCTGAGTTTCGTCTTCCACACAGGAGGCCTTTTGGCTCCTATGCACCATCATGCCTTGGTGCCGAGGGCCCTTCATGAAGGAGGAGAAAGCCTGGGGTGTCATGGCCTGAAAAGCCAGCCTTGCACATGCTGGAGACTTTAAGGACCACCAGCACACCAGTGTTATCACCCATGGTAAGCTGGAGGTGGGGTGTGTGTGTGTGTGTGTGTGTGTGTGTGTGAACCGAACTGACAATGGTGACTATCCCGAAGGGCCTGTGTTCCCTGTGCAGATGAATTCTCGGCTGTCATAAATCAGGTTGTGGATGAATCTTCCTTCAATCCTGATGGCATATTCCCCCTGATAAAATCCAGTCTCACTAATGATCTGTCCTGCATGTAAATTGAAAAGGCATGGAGACAGGATATATTCCAGACACATTCCTTTCTTGAGTCTGAATCATGCAGTGTTTTCTTCCTTTGTTCTGACTACTGCTTCCTGGTCCAATTATAAGTTTCTCAGGATCACAATCAAGTTTCTACGATTCCCATTCTTCTCAAGGTTAGCTATAGTTAGTTTTGATCCACATAGTCAAATGCCTTTGCATAGTCAATGAAACACAGAAATTCTTCTGCTATTCTCTGCTTTCAGCCAAGTTCAATCAGACATTTTAAATGATATCCCTACTGTCACAGCTTCATCTAAACTCTGCTTGTGTTTCTTTTAGTTGTCTGTCAATTTACTCTTCCAATATTATTTTTTATGATCTCTAGCAGGATTTTGTTTGCCTGTGATATTAGTGGTATTACTCAATAATTTCCACAGTCTATTGGATCACTTTCTTTTGAAAAGGAATAAATTTGGATCTTTTCCAGCCTGCTGGCCAAGCGGTTGTCCTCAAGTTTCTTTGGATGGACCTGGTGAGCATATCAAGAGTTGCATCTGCTTGTGGTGTTTTTATTTTTTAAAAATATGTCATTTGTTATTGCATTAATTCCTGGGGCCAATTTCTCCAGAGCAGTTTGAACTTCTTATATTTTCAACATTGTCTCTTGGTCGTATGCTGATTCATGAAATTCTTCTGTGTCAGCCAGTTCTTCTTGGTACAGTGAATCTGTATATTCTTCCCATTTTCTTTTCATGCTTCCTGAATCATTCAATATTCTGCCCATAACATCCGTAAATATCGCAACTGGAAGCTTCATTGTGTTCTTCAGTTCCTTCAGTTTTAGAAATGCCAAGCTAGTTTGACCCTTTTGATTTTCTGACTCCAGATCTTTACATATTTTATTTTAATACTTTGTCTTTACTCTAAATTTCTAAAAGCTTTTAGAAATTAAATTCTTGTATTTCAGGCTAAAGTTATCTCAACACTCTATACAAGTTACTTCTTCTTTTTATCAATCTGTTAAGGAGGTAAAAAATATTTTAGAAACAGAACATAAATGCAATGAGATAAAAACAGTGTGAAAATAGGTGAATCAAAGAATGATAGCAAGATGTGGCTGCACAGTAGATGCAAGACTAAGCTTTCATTTTAGAAGATACACAATACAAAATTTTAATAGTCTTAAACTTTTATTACAAAATCTTCATGATATCTTCAATTATTATCCTTCATTTCTTTGCACTGGTATCACAGTTTCATCTCAAAGTTAGTTTTACACCTTTTGGAAGAAACAACCATTATGTCAATTCACCTGGTCAATGGTCTTCCTCTCGTTGGCCAACTTTCTGCCTTTCTGAGAGTCATGTCTTTCTCCAAGGAATAGCCCCTTCTAAAAACATGCCCAAAACATGTGTGGTGAAACCTCACTATCTTTACCCCCAAAGAACACTCTGGCTGCACCATTTCTAAGACATATTTGTTTATTCTTTTGGTGGTGTATGGAATATTCTGTACTCTTCTCACTATCACAACTCAAGGCATTAATTCTTCTTCTGTCATCCTTATTCATTGTCCACCTCTCAGATGCAAAGTACGTGATTGGAAAGTCCATGGCCCAAATCAGACCTACGTTAATCCTCAAAGTGACATCATTATTCTTCAATAATTCAGAGAGTTCCCTAACTTCAGACTTTGAAGTCTTGTGTGATTATATTGTAATGTTTCTTTCTTAACCCAGTTAAGAAACCCAGTTAGGTCCTCAGAACATGTAACAGATTGGATGAAGAACTTTGATACAAGAACAAATTTAGTTTTGTCTTAAAGACAAGCAATAGCTCTTAATGAATAATTAATGTTAGTCTTGAGGATTGTGCTCCTTTAAGACCTACATATGTGGGATCAACCTGACAATAGAAATTCAAAAATTGGAGATGGAAATTAGAGTACAGTAATTCATTTTAGTAGAAGATAAATAGTAAATAAAGAAGAAAGGTTGTACAGCTCAAGAAATATAACTGGTGTCACTGCACTATATGTATCTTGCTGTGTACCATAGAGTAAGAATTGACCCACAGTTGACCCTCTAGCACGTTTTCAGAGGCAGTTAATTACAGAAAAGGAAATTGACCTTGAACCACATTCCTTCAGGATTGCAATGCAGCTTCTTGCCAGTTGTTAAAACTTCACCTCACATACTTTGGACAAGTTGCTGGGTGATGATACTCGCTGGAGAAGTATATCATGCTCGTGGAAGGCAGAGAGACAGCAAAAGTGAGAAAAACACTCAATGAGGTGGATAGACACAATGACTACAGAAATGAGCCCAAGTGTGTCAGGGATGGATTCTGAGGGTGCTGCAGGATAGGATAGGCTTTATATTTGTTGTTCATAGTGTTGCTATTCAACACCACTGCATCTACCAACAACTACAACAACAATAACACATTTTAGGTAAATTAACAAGACCAAATTCTGTAAACAATGAAGAAGCTTCTGTCTTAATATTTATCACACGTGTATACCTCTTACAACTCTTACACACTACATATATCCAAGCTTTAAGCTTAAAACCCTGTTTAAATTCCACAAAATCACAATACTAATTTTTTAAAGCTTTTTATTGATTTACCTTTACAGTATGTTTAATTCATATACATTTTTCTTACTAGTTTATTTACAAAGTTTGAATACAAATTTGAACAAATGCTATTTTTAAATAGGAACCAATAAATAATATCTGCCTTAAAATATTTACCAGTATTTACTAAAGATTTGAAGATAAATTTCAAAACATTCTCTTACCTCAAAAGTTTGTTTTTGTTAGTTTCCCCAATTCCCTCAGCTATTTAGAAATCCTGTTTGATTTGATGCCACTGTTGTAGAATGAGGCTGACATC
>NW_006399857.1:5252763-5255086 GCF_000299155.1 Elephantulus edwardii
TTTATTCAGGTTAGTTTTTCCGAACTATATTTTCTATTTTCATTCAGTTCCTTTTTATGATAATTTTCTGACTCTGTGATCATGAGGATATTATGTTTCAACTTTCTCTTCCCTCTTTATTAGTGAAAACCATTGTTCTTTTCCCCTCCACACACACCTCTCTTAAAGAACTGAAGAACAAATTCAATACTGAGTTGCTATCTGAAGGATACCATGAAAATAATATTAAATGACTGGAAAAGCATCAAAATAAGAGAAAAGAATATACAGAATCACTATACCAAAAATAATTGATTAATACTGAATCATTAGAAGAAATAACATAAAATCAGGAACCAAGAGTGCTAAAGGAAGAAGTCAAGAAGATGTACTGAACACACTGAAAAAATTAAAGCCCCAGACATTCACACAATACCAGTTTCTATGTTTCAAAAAACAAACACAGCCCTGGAAGAGCTCACTAGCCTCTACCATGAAATTTGGAAGATAGCTACTTCGTCAATTGACTGGAAGTGATTTATATTTCTTCTCATTGCAAGAAAAGGTGATCCAAAAGACCATGGAAATTACTACATAATATTAGTAGTATGTTTGCCCCATATAAATTCAAACTGTATTCTGAAAAAAATAATTGGAGAACACGAACTATATGAAGAAGAACGTGACATTAGGAAGACTCAAGAACCTGTTACGCAGATGCCATAATCTTGCTTGCAGAATCTAAAAAAGGCTTTAAGCCTTCAACATAAATAATCAAAGACTACCCTTCAATATGAATGGTCAATCAAGAAAGTATAAAGTTTAAAAAACATATATGAATATGCAAAACTTGCTGTATCTTTTTTTTTTTAAAGTTCATTGTATTTTAAAACCCTTGGAGAAAGTACACTTTCAGAGAATGCTTCAGCTGTTGTTTGCTAATCATATCCTATATTCATTCCACAGTGTTTTAAAACTATAGGTGTCATTGTTTTCACAAAAACAATATACTTGAAAAAGTTAAAAGAAAATGTCTGTGAAATGGTTAAAATTATAATGAAGCTATTTTATCTGTCAGAAGATAGCTGTTGGTTTGATTTAGAGTTTTAGAGAAATTTGTTCAGATTATTATAATTAACACAATCATAATTACAATCACAATAATTGCCAAGCTCTTTCTCCACTAATTTCAACGAAGTGATGGAATTTAACAATATCTGTGCTGTAATTTTTTATGCTGCCTTTATCCATATTACTGTGACCTAATTTAAAGTAATCTAAAAGTTAAAATGTCATTTGACTATAAAATGTACAGAAAGAAATTAGACAAATAAAATGTATAAGACACGTAAATAAAAAATTTACACGGTTATAATACCAAGAAATACACATTTTTAGAGGAAAAATGCTGTCAAAAGAAAACCAACAGCAAACTATAATTATCTACACTAAAAAGAGTATGACTTTTCCTCCAAATGTAAAATAATAATGCAATGGCTTTTTTAATAGTGTTCTGCAGATGCAGTATTTCATTTCTAGCTGGTATAGACATGTGGTTAAATATGCAGTTTTCTGAGTCAATGGGAAAGTCACTTTTACTACTTCACAGAAGAAATAATATTCCCTTGTGTGTAGCATTTTTTGAAAGGCAAGTGATTTAGATAGGCAAGAACAGGCATATGATGCTTTTCCTAACTCAACACTATACAATATTCCAGTGTTTTTGAATGTAGTTCCTTTTGTGCAAACACAGAAGAAATATCGGTTTCTCAAAAACAAACAAACAAACAAAACATAGCAAAACAAGAATCATACTTTCTTTCATCTCCACAACTTTATATAATAATTCCCTTTTTTATACAGCTCAGACTTGACTATCACACTGAAACTTACATTTTTCTTACTCATAATTTAAAAGAACAAAGAAATTTTACACAGTTGACCTCCCCAGAATGCATTTGATATCTTAAGGTTTCTCTCTGTTTTCTATAATATCTTCTGCAAGAGGGACATTGAAAATTTTTTCTGAGCTACCTTTGCCCTGTAGAAAGGTCTCTGTTTAATAACAATCATATGGGTTACAGGGATGTAATCAATAGCCTATAGCATATAAGAGAAGAACGTTTTAAGGTTATTATGAAGATAGAGGAGGATGAAAAGATTGAGATGGACGTAAGAAGAGACTCTGAAGTTTGCACAAGAGCTCTGAGAAGCCCAAACAAAAGGAAGAAATCAGGAAGCTGAGAAGGTGGACAGAATATTTCACATGACACCTCAGAAAAAAAGAAAGCAAAGTGAAATGTGCAAAGAGCTGGACTCAGAAAATCAAAAGGAGGAAACTCAC
>NW_006399857.1:5257037-5258953 GCF_000299155.1 Elephantulus edwardii
GTCTGTCTCTATAGCAATTTATATCCATAACAGATAATTAAGGAGACTGGACTTTATGAGGAGGAATTTGGTACCAGGATCGGAAGAAGACTCATCAACAACCTGCATTATGCAAATAATACATCCTTGCTGGATAAAACTTAGGATAACCTCCATCTTTTGCTGCAGAAAGTCAAGTACTGTAGTCTTCAATATGGGCTGAAGCTTGACATCAATAAGGCAAATATTCTCACCACTGGTGAGAAATGGCAGCATCATGAAAAATGGAGAAGAATACAAGTTATTAACAATTTCGACTTGCTCAGCTTCAACATCAACATTCTTGGCACCAGAAGTAAGAAAATCAAATGATGAATTTCACTAAGAAAAAATGCTATCAGGAACTCTTCAAAGTGCTAAATAGCAACAATGTCAATCTAGAGACTAAGGTACACAGGTGCACCTAATTCGTCCTTAGTCTTCACAATTACTTGATATGCATCAGAGAGCTAGACAGTGACTAAAGATGCCAGATGAAGGATCAATGTCTTTGAGTTGAGGGGCTTGAAAAAAGACTTGAACATACCATTGATCCCCAAGTAAACAAAAATCTGTCCTGGATAGGGTGAAATCAAGCTGCTCCTTGGAGGCAAGGATTTTGAAGATCTCTCTCACATATTGGGCATGTTGTCAAGATGGACCAGTCCTTGAAGAAGGTCATAATGTTTGGAAGGGTGAAGCGACAACACAAGAGAAGAAGACCTTGATGAGATGGTTTGACACAGTAACTGGGGGGCAATGCAAATCGATGTGTTAGAGACAGAGTGGCTCAGGATAGGGTGAGATTTAGAGCTTTCATACATAGAGTCACTATGAGTCACAGGTGACTCAATGGCACGTAAAAACAAAAACATGTATTAGTAATAGTATAGTCTGATGATTTTCACATTCTGTTCAATCATCTTTATTGGCATTGTAAAAATTATGGGTATCTTCCTGTCAATTGGCCAGGCAGATGTCTTCCAAGTGTCCTAGCATATACTGATAAGATGTCCAGGACTATATCTGTCTTTTGAAATATGTCAATTGGTACCTCATTGATTCCTGTGGCTTTAGTTTTTTGTTAATGCCTTAGATGCAGCTTGAACTTTTTCCTCTGACTCTTAAAAAAAATTGCTTTGCATATAATATTCTTATACCTCTTATTTTGTATATATCCTTTGGTTTTTATGAATGTGCCATTTATGAACATTTAAGTACATAAATCATTAATGTATATTGTATTTTATATAATTAATTACTGTGGTTTTATGTATGTTATCACCTCATCTTTTCTGGCCTTTGTATTATTTTCCCATTACTTTTTCTCCTTCCATCCAGTGATTTTTCCTTTTCCCATTTTTCTATTTCACATGTCTCCTTTTCCTTCAACAATTTATACATATATTACTGTTATTCTTCTATATTCACAATAGTGTCCTTAGGCAATGTTTGTCCTTGTGGGACTCAGATATTTCACTCATCATAAAACTCTCTAGTCTCTCCCAAGTTATATAGCACTTTACAAAATCATTGCTCCTTAGTGCTGCATATTATGAATGCACTACAACTTCTTGATACATTACTTTGTTCATAGGCATGTTAACATTGTCTTGCTACTGTGAATAATAATGCTATGAACATAGGGGTACAGAAACATTTCCTTGTAATATATTCCTAGCATGGAAGGTCACTTGGGATTTCTACATCCAGCTTTTTAGGGAAATATCAAACCCCTTTACATAGTTGTTGTTCCATTTAACAATCTCACTAGTAGTGCATAATAGTTCTAATCTCCCTGTATCCTTACCAACATCTATAGTTTGCTGTTCTATTAAACTTTGCAACTATTGCTAGGTGGTGTGGTATCTCATTGTAGTTTTGATTTATACCTCTCT
>NW_006399857.1:5259862-5260592 GCF_000299155.1 Elephantulus edwardii
TACTCTTCAGATCAAAGAAGATAATAGACTTTATGAGAGGGGCTACAATCAAATGAAAAACTCACTCCCACAGCCAGAACATTGAAGTGCCAAGGAGGAAGTTGACTACAATTCCCCTGAACAAAAACTGCTTTAGTCGGGAAACATGATCACAGCACTCCAGAGACAAAAGAGGACAAGAGACTTCAGGAGAGGATACCATCAGGTGAGAAATTAATTTCTACAGCCAGCACAATGAGGTACTTGGGAGGAAGGGGCCAAGAACACCCCTGGAGTGAAACTGTTCAAATTGAGGAACCTGGTAGCCACAGGCTTCTCCATATACCAAAGAGGACAATAGACTTTAGAATAAGGGCCTGCAAAATTCCACAATCCTTCAGAGGAGATTAGAGAAGACCTGAAGGACTTAGGAAAGGCAAAATTTCTCCACAGGCCCAAAAATGCCTTTTAGTGGAAAGACTTGCCCATTTCCACAGACAGAATACTTTAAGCCTCCAACTAATCAATAACAACATAAAGATAAAGAACTATCAACAACCTACAAGAGATACAATAGAAATAGCCTTATACATACCAAGAAAGGTTTCACTTAATGTCAGAAAAACTGAAAACCTTGTGGAAAAAATAAAAAATAAGCTGTCTTCTAAAAGGACAGAACATTTTGCAGACTCAACAAATACACAAGAAAGAGAAGCAGAAGAAATGTATTGATGTGGAGTCATATGAACAG
>NW_006399857.1:5260697-5261978 GCF_000299155.1 Elephantulus edwardii
ACAGCTAACACAGTACTGTAACACAAACAAGTATGAAAATGCAATCCAGAATATTAAAACAAAAATGACAAAAAGTTTGCAATATGTTTATGGGATAAAAAAAGTGGAACAGAAGAGATGGAACAGAAAGTCAGTGAACTGGAAGACAAGAACGTCAATAGAAAAACACTACAAGAAAAAAATCAGAGAAAAAATGGAGGGAAAATACAGACATATTAGAATTGTTTGGAACAACATCAAAAGGAACAACATAAATACATTTGGAATTGTAGAACAAGAGTGAAGCAGGAAAAGCACTGAGGAAATTGTGGAAGAGATCTTAGAAGAAAACATCTTAGGTATGATTAAAATGTCAATTACATTCAAGAAATTCAGGGAACCCAAAAAAGACTAAAAAAAAGCATGAAGACATGTCATAGCCAAATTCTCTAAAATAAAAAAAATTATAGTACTAAAAACAGTGTGAGAAAACCAAAGAGTTGTTTACAAATTAAAGCCAATTAGATTAAGTTATAATTTCTTAGTAGAAATCATGCGAGAAAGAAACAAATGATATGGCATGTATAGATAGTTGAAAGAAACCAATTGCCAGTCAAGGATTCTGTATCCAGCAAAGCTGTGTATCAAATATGAAGGAGAAATTCAGTCATTTGCAGAAAAAGAGGAACTTAATGGAATTTCTAAGAACCAGATCAACTTCACAAGAAATTCTAAGGGAAGTCCCTCACATAGAAACATCAATAGAAAGTTGAAGTATCATTTTAACCAGAAACAACAGAAAAATAAACACAGCAAAATGACAGTGATAAAGCCTGTCCTGTCAACAATCACACTTAATGTGAATAGAATAAATGCACTAATCAAGAGACAAAACATAGGAGAATGGATAAAAAACCAGAACAAAACAAAACAAAAACCGAGAAAACAAGGTCCATCAATATATTCTCAACAAGAGACACATTTAAAAATGAGTAAAAATATAGACTGAAATCAAAGGCTAGTAAAAAATATACGAAGCAAATGGCACCGATTAAAAAAACAACCATGCTAATACTAATAATCTCTGATAAACAGAGATGAAAACCATGATAAAAGAAAGCCACAATAGATCAAGAATGTACCTAATGACAGAACTGCAAATTACATAAAACAAGCACTAACAGTCTTGAAGAAAGAAACAGACAATACCACAATACTCAAAGAAAACGTTAACACAACACTCTCACCAGAGGAGATGTAAATTTAAAATAAACTTTAAAAAGATGCAGAAGATATAAATTA
>NW_006399857.1:5264546-5266541 GCF_000299155.1 Elephantulus edwardii
TGAAATTCAGGTGGGATAGACTCAAGGTCAAATTTTTGTTACAGTGGACTTAATTTAATTTAATTTTCCTTAGCTTCAGCTTGAACTTGCATATGAGTAGTTGGTGGTCTGTTCCACAATCATCACCTGGCCTAGTTTTCACAGCTGATATTGAGGTTCTACAGCTATTCTTTCCACGGATATAATCTATCTGATTCCTATACATACCATTAGGTGAAATCTGTGTGTATAGCCTTATTTATATTTCTTATAAAATGTATTTGCAGTGAATAAATTTTTGATTGTGAAAAAATCCATCATGCTATATCCGGCTTCATTTCTGTCTCCAAGTCCATCCATGTTTTCCTGCTGCTAATCCTTCTTGTCTATTCCCAACTTTTGTATTCCAGCCACCCAGTATTATTAATGCATCTAGATTGCATGTTTTTCAATCTCTGACTGTAAAATTTTGTAGAAATGTTCTATTTCCTGCTCTTTGGCTCTGGTTGTTGGTGTATTTATTTGAATGATGGTGGTATTCACTGGACTTCTTTGTATGCATATAGATATTATCCTGTCACTCACAACATTGTATTTCAAGACAGATCTAAAAATGACTTTTTTAGCTATGAATGCAAACCCATTTTTCTTCACCTTTTCATCTGCAGCACAGTAGATCATATGATCCTCAACTCAAAATGTCCCTTGCCAGTCCATCTCATTTCGCCAGTACCTAGTGTGCCAATATTTATGCATTCCATTTCTTTCTTAACAATATCCAATTTTCCTATATTCATGATTTTTGGTTTTATGTTCCAATCATTATTGTCTTCTAACAGCTGTTCCTCCTCCTATATTTCCAATATTTGAGGGCTCAGCCTCAGTTGCCATATTTGCTAGTTTAAGTGTGCTCTATTATACATATGGTTTTCAAAGGTCTACTATTTCAGAAGTGGATAGCCAATCCTTCTTCCTAGTCTGTCTTAATTTTATTACTTAGATTTAGAACATTAGCTGACAGACAAGCGTTTTACAGACAACAGTATATTAAAGATATTTCCCAGTAGTAGGGGAAAAACCCAGTAAGTGGCGTATTGTCCCCATTCTTGGTAGGTGTGTTTTGAGCCCCCTCTTTCTGTGTTCTGCCATCTACTCCCACCTACTCCATTCAACATCAATCTCCCCTATCCATCCCTTGATGTGATGGCCTATATGTCTGTCTTTCCGTGCTTCTGCCATTCCTAATGACTCATGCTGCTGCCACTTCCTCTCGGGCCAGCAAAGGAATAAACAAATATATTTGTGATGCAAACAACCCTGATTCCAAAACCAGTCAGAAATATTGCTAATGCCCATAGCATCTTTATGCATGTATTGAAACTTGAAGCTTGAATTTGTTTTTACATTTTTCTAGGTTGAGAAATGCCAGTTTTTCCCTTGTTATTCTCCAATTCAAAGTTTCTGTATATTCTGTTATAATAGTTTGCTATGTCTTATCAAGCTGACCTTTGAAATCTCTGTTCTGCTCTTTTATTTTAACATCTCTCTATTCTTTGTTTTATCTTCTCTATATACTACTGCAAATTTAGATACTCTTTTAACATCCATTTTGGATTTTTTTTGTTCTTCTTATTTTTTTAATCTGTCTATGAAAAAGAACGTGGCATCAGAATTGGATGAAGACTCATAAATAACCTTAATTATGCACTAACACACTCACAGTCACCTGACTCTTGACTATGAATGCTACTTTTTGAATAACATATTCAGGCAAAGGGAACTCATTTCTTGACATGACCTATTATTTTGGATACAAAAGGTAATAGAATGCACTGTAGTCTCATGAGTTGTCCACCAGCCAACTTAAGACATTAATACTCTTTTCGAGTGCAAAAGAATTAAGACACAGATACCTTTTGTTGTTGTTGTTGTTATGTGCCATCGAGTCGCTTGCGACTCATAGCGACCCTATGTACAACAGCCCTAAACTCAGCTCTGTCCTGTGCCAATCGCACT
>NW_006399857.1:5267161-5275537 GCF_000299155.1 Elephantulus edwardii
TAGATAAAAGTACTAATAAATTAATTAAGGGAACTCTGATGACCTGGGATAAACGCAGTAATGTAATCCCAAAGGCAATCAGTTTGAATCTATCACCTACTCTGCAGAAGAAAGATGGACAATCTTCTTCCTTGCAATTAAATGCCTCTGAAAATCTGCTGGAGGGTCAGCTAGGAGTCAATTCCAACTCAGCAGCATCAAACAACACCATCAACGAATAAATCTGATAATCATCACAGTTTAAAAGGCAGCTAAAGAAACTTTGCAATTTTAAACAATGCAAATTAATATATATATGTACACACATATATACATATATACACACGTATACATATATACACACATATACACATATTCACACACATATATTCACATATATATACACATATACACACACGCACACATATATATACACACATATACACACGCGCACACACATATATATCCAAAAAAAAAATAGGTGGATATACAAATAGATGACCTCATATTTTTACATCAGAACTTAAGGAAAATCAAGCTGTAGTATCCTAGACTGATTTCTTTAGAACTTACTAGAGTCAATTGTTGTTGTTATGTGCCGTCGAGTTGCTTGCAATTCATAGAGACCCTATGTACCCTAATCCCTGCTCTGTCCTGTGCCAATCTCACTGTCCCCAACACACCAGTCATTGAATCAATCCACCTCATAAAAGGCCTTCCTCTCCCACGCTGTCCCTCCATCCTCCCAAGCATGACATCCCTCTCCAAAGACCAACCCTCCTTACAACATGTCCAAAGTATTTCAGACGAGGCCTTAGAATCCTTGCCTCCAAGGAGCAACCTGGTTTAACTGTCTCCAGGATGAATCATCTGTTCATTTTCTTAGCAGTCTATGGTACATTCAGTACACCTCTCCAGCACCACAGCTCAAAGACATCAATTAAACATTCAAAAATTAAAAAAAATTCAAACACCAGATGTATACTAATAATTTTTATTGCATTAATTATTTTTATCATTGAAATATCATCAAGCACAAAATGCAATGTAATTTTAAAAATAGATTTGAGGGGAAAATATATCTGACATATATATACTTTATGTTTTTCCAACATAAATTTCTGGAATGCTAGAAGAACAAAATAATCTCTCTTGGAAAAGGTATAGCCAGAAGACATGGTCATTAGAAGTAAGGATGTAAGAATTTGAATATATTATCAGTGAACAATAGCTAGATAAGGACATCTGTAAAGTAATGGAATAAAATACATTAAAACTTGCAAAGATAATGCAGAATGGGAAAGCATTTGTGTTGCACATGTGGTAGCCATGTCATTATTGTTTATATAGAGTTGATCACAATTCATAGCAACTCTATGAACAACAAATCTGAATCCTGTCCTATCCTGTATCTTCCTCACCTTTTTTACAAAACTTGAGCCCATGATGTAGTCACTGTGTCAATGCATCTTGTTAAGGGTTTTCTTTTTTGCCTACCCTCCATCTTTCCAAGTGCGGTGTCCCTTTCCAAAGAATAATATCTCCTAAAAAACATGCAGAAAGTAGGGAGATGAAACTTTGTCATCTTTCCCCCTAAGGTACATTCTGGGGGGTAAATATTTGTTCTTTGGCCGGTCCATTGGACATTCAGTACTCATCTTTAACACCACCAGCTCAAACGCATCAATTATCCTTCTGTCATTCTTATTCATTATTCAGCTTTTAGATACATAGAAAATTATTAAAAAGGCCTAAATCAAACTATCTTGGTTTTCAAATTGATACCTTTACTCCTCTGTAATTTCAAGAATTCCATATTATAGACTTTCCCAATGCAATACATGTTCTGATCTTCTGACTGCTGGTACCAATGATGTTGATTGTAAATCCATATAAGATGAAGTCATTGGCAATTTCTATCCTTTTTCTGTCTATCTTAATATATACAGGTCCAGAAGTAGGAATGCGGTGTTTTTCTTGCTGTTGAAATGTAATCCATATTGAATGCTCTCTTCTTTGATCTTTTGTAGCAAGTGTTTTAAGTCTTCCTCACTTTCAATATTTAAGACTGCTATTTGCATAACACGGGTTGTTGATGCAACTTCCTCCAATTCTGATACCACGTTCTCCTTCATAAAGCCCAGCTTCTTGAATGATTTGTTCAGAATACAAATTGAAGAAGTATGGAGAAATGATGTAACATTGATACAAACTTTCTTAATTTTAAATTGTGCAATGTTTCTTTGCTTTGTCCACACACAGCTTCTTTGTACAGCTTTCACGTGAGCACAATTGCATGTTCTGAAAATCCAGTTCTTCTCAATGTTAGCCATAATATGTTTTGGACTACAGTCAGATGCCTTTGTTTAGTCTTTAAAACACAAAAGACATTCTCGTTGTATTCTCTAATTTCAGTCACGATCCATCTGACATTAGCACTGATATCTCTGGTACCAAGTTCCAGGCTTCTTATAGTTTGGACTTCCCTCAATTCCCTGTCAGTATATTGTTCTAGACATTTTTGGATGATTATCAGCACGATTTTTCTTCAATATAATATAAATGATAATATTAAATAATTTCTACAGTGTGTTGGATCACCTTTCTTGGGATTGGGAACAAATATTAATCTCTTCCAGTTAGATAAACTGACAAATATCCTCCAAATTTTCAAGCGTACGTTGGTGAGCACTTAAAGGGCAGTATCTGTTAGCTGTAACACATCAATTGGAATCTCATTGATTTCTGAGCCATATTTATTTTTCCAATATTTTCAGTGTAACTTCAACTTATTTATTCACTACCATTGTCACTTTATCACGTGGTCCTTCCTGAATATTTACACGTTTTGAGTTAACAAGAATCAGAATCAAGTCAACAACATCTAACAAAAACAATATCTATCTATCTATCCTGTTAAAAAAAACCACCAAAAAAACGCAACCGAAAAAAAAATCTCACATTACCATCTAGTTGGAATTTACTCACCTAGTGTATTTTTAGTCTTTAAATTATGTTGAAGAAGATTTCCCATTTCTTTCTCATATAATAGCTGCTGGATTAGAATTTTCTGTCTTTGGGTTGCCAGTACAACCCCCTACTCACTAAGAAATATATATAAAATATATAAATATGTTAATGTATATATGTAACATAGAGTTTCCAGAGGCATGTTGTTTAGGCAATGGATGCCACACATATGTCTTATTGTTGTTGTTATATGGAGTCGAGTCGCTTGCAACTCAAAGCAACCCTATGTACAAGAGCCCTAAACCCTGCTCTATCCCTTGCCAATCTCATTTTCTTTGACACACCTATCCCCATTACCGCAGTCACTGAATCAATCCATATCATAGAGGGTCTTCCTCTCCTGGGCGGTCCCTCTCCAATGACAGATCCCTCCTTGCAACATTTCCAAAATATGTCAGACGAAGCTTCAGAATCCTGGCCTCCAAGGAGCAGCCCCCTCTCCAGGACAAACTTGTTTGTTCTCCTAGCAGTCCACGGCATATTCAATACTCTTCTCCAGCACCCAAACTCAAAGGCATCAACTCTCCTTCTATCAACCCTAGGCATTACCCAGCTCTCTGAAGCATAGCAAGTAATGGCAAAGACCATGCATATCTGAATATATTTAAAGTTCATGGCTATCATGTGGTATCCAATTAATAGTGACTCTATGTAAAAAGGAATGAAGCTCCTCCTGATCTTCTGCCATCCTTATAAACTCTGCTGTGCTTAAAGTCACTGCATCAATCCATCTCATTGTAGAGCTTGCTATCTTTTTCCTAATCCCTTATTTTTCCAAAGAAATATTTCCTTCTCCAGGGACTAGTCCCTTCTGATAACATACCAAAAGTATGTAAGACAAATTCACTATCTTAGCTCTTTTTTGTTAGTTTATTCTGCTTTTTGTTTAAATTGGTTTACAAATAATCATTCATATGTTGTTGTTGTTGATTACCTTTATATCAAGCACGACTCATAGTGACCAAAGGGCCTGAAGCCCCTTCATAATTATCAACGTTTATCAAACTTCATAGAGTTTCCAGAGGTATATTGTTTAGGAAGTGGATGGTACTTCTGCTTCCAAACCTCTCATAGAATGTTATTGTTATATGCCGTGGATGTTATTGTTATGCACCTGCAATGCATAGTGACTCTATGTACAGCAGCTCTGAACCCTTGCCTGTCTTGAACCACTTATTCTGACACACCAACCCCCACTGCCCCAGTTACTGTTTCAATCCATCTCATCCATGGTCTTCCTCCCCTGCAGTGTTCGTCCACACTACCAAGCATGATGTCCTTCTCCAAGGACAGGTCTCTCCTGCTCACATGCCCAAAGTAAGTGAGGTGGAGCTTCAAAGTACTAGCCTCCAAGGAGAGACTTGTTTTCACCCTCTCCAAGACAGAGAGATTTGTTTTCTTGGCAGTTTGAGACGCTTCCCCAGTACCACAACTTAAAGGCATCTATTCTCCTTCTGTTATCCTTAGTCATTGCCCAACTCTCTGAAACATAACAAGTAATCATTCATATACATTGTTCTTTTTAAGGTAACTGTGTTTTATACATTCATAAACATTGTTTTTTAATTACTATGGATCAATGACATTTTTTTGTCATTCATGTACTTTGTGTTTTAAAACTTCATTTACTCAGCATAAGTCCTTCCCAAGTTATGTAGTTATATTCAAAATCTTTGCTCCTGGGTACTGCATAGTATTCCATTATGTGACTATACCATAATTTCTTAATCCATGCAATTGTGATTGGGCATTTAGGCTGTCTTTGTGTTCTTGCAATGGTGAAAAATGCTGCAATGAACATTGATGTGCAAGTCTCTGTTTGTGCCTCAATTATCATTTACTTGGGATATATCCCAAGCAGTGTAATAATAGCTGGGTCATATAAAGTTTCTGTGTTCAGCTTTCTGAGGAAACACTGAACTGCCTTTCAGAGTGGAACTAATTCAGTCCCACAGGGACAAATATTGTATAAGGATATTATTGTAGAAGGTGTATGAGGATATAAGGGGAGTAAATTGGTGAGGATGAGTGGGAGTGGGGATAGGTGGGGTTGAGAGTGATTAATCACTGGGACATACAATTTGATGAGTGGAAGGAAGGATGAGTAAAGAAAATGGAAAATATCTGGTATGAAAAAACAGTCTATATGAACTTTGAATGTAAGCCAGTACAAAATAAATATTTTTTTTAAAAAAGTAACAATACTCCTTACTTCGTTTACATTGTAGTTTATGTAATTAACTATTTCTCCCCTCCATCTTCTCTTCCTCCTGTCTCCTTTTCTTACTTACCTTTTCAATGAATATATATAATCTATTCCTATTTGCCAGTTGCCATAGCCAAATTGTCCTTTTGTCAGTTGTTCCCAGATTGATCTTCCTTGTCTTGATTCTTTACAGTGTTCACTTACTGTACATTGCATCTCTGCTCTCCCAACACCCCTACTCTTCTCTCAATTATCTTCCTATTTTCACAGTAAATGTTTCCTTCACTATTTGATCTTTTGTGATTGAATTATTTCACTCAGCATAATGTCCTCCAACCTTGAGTATGTTGTATAGTATCTTATAAATTGTTCCTTAAGGCTGATTGGTATTCTATCGTGTGAATATACCACATTTTGTCTCTCCATTCACTAGTTAATGGACATTTGGGCTGTTTTCCTTTTCTTGCTATTGTGAACAATGCTATGATAAACATAAGTGTATATACATCTCTATGTGTCAGCTATGATTTCCTTAGTGCATGTTTCTAGTAATACAATAGTGAGTAATATGGGATTTCTGTATTCACCTTTTTAAGGAAATGCTAAATTGCCTTCCAGAGTGGTTGTATCATTTTATAATCTCACTAGCACTGTGTGATAGTTCCAATCTCTCTGCATTCTCATCCGCATATATTGTTTACTGTCATGTTAAAATTTGCTATTGCTGCTGGAGTGAGATGATATATTTGCTTTGATTTACATTTCTCTGATTGTTACAGTTTCTTAGCATTTCCTGCTATATCTGTTTGCCATTTGAATACTTTCCTTGGTGAAGAGTTTTTCAGGGCTTTTGCCCATTAACTGGATATAAATCTTTTTTTTTTTCTGGTGGAGATATGGTTAGTGTGTTGTTATTATGCTTGCAATTTATATCAACCCTATGTACAACACCTCTGAACCCTGTGCTATCCTGAGCCAGGCTCATTGTCTTTGACAGTCCTATCACCATCACATCATGCATTAAGTCAATCCATTTCACCCAGGGCTTTCCTTTCTTGTGCTGTCCCTCTACTCTTCCAAATATGGTGTCCCTCTCCACATACTGTTCCCTTCTTGTACATTGCCCAAAGTTTGTCAGATGAAGTTTCAGAATCCTTATTTCCAAAAAAGAAGCCTGGTTTCACACTCTCCAGAGTGAAGCTGTTTGTTCTCCTAGTGTTGTTGCTGTTAGGTGCCATCAAATTGCCAGTGACTCACAGCAACTCTGTGTACAACAGCTCTGAACCCTACTCTATCCTGACAAACCCTATTGTTGTATCTTACACACCTACCCCCATTACCCCAGTCACTGATTCAGTCCATCACATTGAGAGTCTTCCTCTCTTGTGTTGTTCCTCCACCCTCTCAAGCATAATGTCCCTCTCTAAGGACTGGTTACAACTTGCAACATGCCCAGAGTATGTCAGACGGAGCTTCAGAATCCTTTCCTCCACTCAGTAGGTGGGTTTCACCCTTTCCAAGATGAACCTGTTTGTTCCCTTAGCAGTCCATAGTATATTCAGTACTCTTCTCCAGTACCACAGTTCAAAGGCATTAATTCTCCTTCTATCATCCTTATTAATTGTCCAATTTTTTGAGGCATTGCTTGTAATTACAAATACTATGGCCTGGATCAAGTGTACCTTATTATCTAGACTGACATAGTTTCTCTTCAGTACTCTGGAAAAGTCCTTGGCAGCAGACTTTCCCAATGCAATTATTCTTTTGATTTCCTGCCTGATAGTACTTGTGGTGCTGAGCAAACTAAAGTTATTAACAATCTCAATCTCTTCACCATCTGCACTGATGTTGCTAATCAGCCCAGTGGTGAGAAGTGTGTGTGTGTGTGTGTGTGTGTGTGTGTGTGTGTGTGTGTGTTTTAATGTTGAGTTCCAATTCATACTGAAGTCTGCCGTCCTTGACATTCTTCAGCAAATGCTTCAGGTCCTCCTCAGTTTCAGCAAAAAAGGTTGTGTTATGCATAATGCAGATTGTTGATGAGTCTTCCTCCAATCCAAACACCACCTTTCTCCTCATAGAATCCAGCCTCCCTGATGATCTCTTCTTCATATAGATTGAAAAGGTATGGTGATAGGACATGTCCCTGGCATACACCCTTCCTGATTTTACACCATACAGTGTTTCCTTGCTCAATTCTGACAGCTGCCTCCTGGTCCCAAAATGTCATATGAAGCTTCAGAATCCTTGCCTATAAGGAGAAGCCTGGTTTCACACTCTTCAAGACAAAACTGTTTGTTTTCCTAATTGTTTTTGTTGTTAAGTGTCATCAAGTCGAGCACAACTCATAGTGACTGTGTGAACAAAACTTGAATCCAATACCATAACTACCGTCATTTCTCTATGCTTGTAGAGTTTCCAGAGGCATGTGGTTTAGAAGGTGGGTGCCACTCCTGCTTCCAAATTGTAAATAGAATATTTAATACTCTTAATTAGCACCACAAATGAAAAGCATCAGTTCTTCTATCATTCTTAGTCATTGTCATGCTCTCTGATGCATAGCAAGTTAATTGTGAAGACCATTGCATGGATCAGGTTCACTTTAGTCTCTAAGTTAAAGTAATTGCTCTTCAGTACTCTGGAGAGATCCCTGACAGCAAATTTTCCCAATCGATTTGTCTTTTGATTTCCTGGCTGCTGGTACCAAGAGTGCTGATTGTAGAGCCTAGCAAACTGAAGCTATTAACAATCTCAGTCTTTTCACTGTCCATCATAATGCTGACAAATAGCCCAACAGTGAGAATCTTTGGTTGTACTCTAGAGTTCTTGGCACAATTTAGTGAGGACTTCCAGGGCACGTTCTGTTTGTTGAGATATGTCAATTGGTATGCTGTCAATTCCTGGGACATTTTTTATTTTGTCAATTCCTTCAGAGCATCTTGAACTTCCTCCTTAATCACATTCCATGTTCCAGTCACTAACGTGTGCTTACAACTGTTTCTCCTCGTTTTTATTTCCATATTTGAGTGTTCAGCCTCAGTTTCCATATCTGCTGTAAGTGTGCTCTATTTTACATAGGGTTTTCAAAGGCCTTTTATTTCAGAAGTGCATGGCCAATCCTTCTTTGTAGTTTGCCTTAATTCAAATTCTCTGATTTAGAACAG
>NW_006399857.1:5275637-5281411 GCF_000299155.1 Elephantulus edwardii
TGTGTATATATATTCTGTGTGTGTATATATCTGTGTGTGTATATATATTCTATGTGTGTATATATATTCTGTGTGTATATATATATATTCTGTGTTGCTCCTCACACCTGGCAAGTGTCTCAACCCATTCCTTTCCCCTCTCCACCAGCATCCCCTTTCACTCTGCCTACCCCATTTCAACACCTCCCTCTTATTGTCCAGCCCTTTATCTAATGGCTTAGGTCTCAAGCCTTCAGTGTTTCTGTGATTTAGGACACCTCTCTCCTCTCGCTGTGTTTGATGGGCATTCTTGCTTGAGTTTAACAGTCTCTAGGTCCAAAATCACAGAAGGGGAAGACCCTTCATGAGATAGATTGACTCAGTGACTAGAATAATGGGAGTAGGTCTGTTAGAGATGGTGAGGTTGGCTCAGGATAGAGCAGGGTTCAGAACTGTTATACAAAAGGTCACTATGAGTTGCAGGCAATTTGGTGGCATATCATAACAACGAAGTCTAAATTCCAGGTATTAGAATTAGGAAAGGGTTTTTTCTTTCTTTCTTTTTCTTTTTTTTTCTCTCTGATGGCTCTGAGGAAAAGTCCTTGCCTTGAGCTTCTGCTTCAGGACTGACTTCTTGTGGCTTAGTGTGTTCTCTTCCAATTGCAGCAAACTGCTGTCACAGTAAGATTATTTCTCAGGAGAGGGTGATGTATCCTCTACATCTGGTACTAAGTGTTGCTTTCTTGGGGTCCTAGACCCAAAGCTATTTAACCCTCAGGGGCTACCCCTGGACTTTTAGTAGTGTGGGTGGAATTCTAAAACACCACCATTCAAAGGCACTGATCCTTACTCATTGACCAACTTCCTGATGAACAATAAGTAATTGAAAAGACTGTGGTTTGTATCTAGTACACGTTAGTCTTTAAACTGACATCACTGCTTTTTAGAATTTTGGAGAGATCTTTGACAGAAGATGTCCTCAATAAATTAGGATTTCTGATTTTTTTAAACAAGTTTTTAAATTTTAATTGTGATTTTAATGAAAGTTTATAAAAAAGTTGGGTTTTAATTTATTCATTTTTACACAATTCAGTTCACTTTTTAAAAAAAATTTCATTCATTTTTGAACAATTACCTACCTCTTCTCACTCCTTCCTCCCTTAGCCCTCTTTGCAATGTACCTTTTATTGTGGACTGTTGTCCCACGTAAAATGCCTAATTATATATTCCTTTTAAACAGGTTACCACCCCCCTTCATCTGATCCAATGTAGTATAAATTCTTGAGTTCTTGACTTCTGGTACCAAAGGTATTGATTGTGTATACAAGCATGATGTAATGACTGATAATTTCATTTCTTTTTTCTCAATACATTATGATGTTAACTATTGGCCAACTGGTAAGGATTTTTGTTTTCTTGATGTTGAGGTGTAATGCATATTGAAAACTATAGTTTTGATCAACAGAAAAAGTTTTTCAACATTACCTTTTTCTATGGAATAAGACAACTTGTTTATATATATTTTTAACATTTAGTAAGTTTAAAGTTACAAAATAAATTTTTAAAAGAAACAACATAATACTTAAAATAATTCCAAAGACACTTTAAATCCATTTTCTGAAAATTTTGGGGTTTTATAAGCAAATTAAATAATTCTTTATAGAAAAAAGATGATGAAACTGATGAATGAAAAATGGATTGACATTGTTTTCCATAATCTAACTTCATTATTCTGAGTATATAATATATTAATAACATTTTATTTAACAATTGAATGAATGCTAATTTATTTCTCTTGTTGCATGTACAAATCATGAATAGAAAAGATTTCAAAAATTTGAAGGTATTTACAACTGAGTAGATGGGAAAATAATTTATACTTTGGTATAAATTTATATTGGTAGTATTATGTTTTACACCTCCACAGACAATATAAGAATAATTCACCATGATTAAAATTATTATGAAGAACTAACAGAAGCAACGGTGATTTACTGGTTATTGTGCACTGTTGCATAGATTAGCATTTAAGAATATTATAGTAATCTAACTCTGTTGTTTTTCTTATAACTAAAATGAATTTAAATAAAAATGGAAAGGATTAGTTTAAATTACATGGGACATTCTTTTCTGTGGAAAAGATATATACTTTGTTATTTTTATCTGTCACTGTCATTAACTATGACTCATAGTGATACTATGAACAAAAGATCTAAAACTTGCCCTATCAACTCAATTGTACAGTCATTGGGTAAATCCATCTTGCTAAGTGTCAACTCTTACACTCCACTTTTTCCAATATTGTATCTTTTTCAAACACTGGTTCCTCCTGACAACATGACCAAAGTACATTAGATGAAGTTTCACCAATTTTCCCTTACTTTTATGGAGCTCATTGGTTGTACTTCCTCCAAGGCAGCCTTGTCCTTTGGCAATTCTGAGATATACAAAGGAGGAAACTGATTTATGTATTTGCTTTAGAGGTAACTCATAGTTGCTGTGATGATAAACACTGTAACACTGATATTTCAAATGTGGTATTGGTTACCATGGTGGACAGTGTTTGGTGGAGCTCTCAGATTAAAATAGGCTTGGAAGCACTAGTGGCATCCTCTTCTGAAATAGTCTGCCTCCAGAAACTCTATGGACTTAATGAAAGTTATACAGGAATTCAGGTCTTTCATTATAGGGTTGCTATGAGTCACCTATGACACTTAACAACAACATAGATATAGATATTGATTGATAGATTCATAGATATAAATATGTTATTGACTGCCTTCGAGTGGAGCACAACTCATAGCAACCCTGTGAACAAAAGGCCTGATCTCCTGTACAACTATTGGCATTTATCAAAGATCATAGAATTTCCAGAGGCATACAATTTAGAAAGTGGATGCCACTCCTGCTTCCAAACCTGTCATAAAATGTGATTGGTTGAGTCATCTGTGATGTATAGGGATGCCATGTACAGTAGCTTTGAACCTTTCCCTGTCCTGACCCAGTCTCACTAATTCTGACACATCAATCCCCATTTTCCCAGTCACTGTATCAATTCATCTCAATTTAGGTCTTCCTCTCCTGAACTGTCCGTCCACTCTTTGAAGCATGATGTCCTTCTCCAAGGACTGGTCTCTCCTGTCCATATGCTCAAAGTAAGTGAGATGGAACTTCAAAATCCTAGCCTCCAAGGAGAGAGTTGGTTTCAACCTCTCCAAGACAAATCTATTTGTTTTGTTATCAGTCCATGGTATGTTCAAGACTCTTCTACAGCACCACTACTAGAAGGCATCTATTCTTCTGTCATCCTTAGTCATTGTCAACACTCTGAAGCATAACAAGTAATTGAGAAGACCATGCCCTGGATTAGGTGCACCTTTGTATCTAGACTGACAATGTTGTTCCTCAGCACTCTGGAGAGGTCCATCCATGACAGCAGATTTTTCTAATGCAATTAGTCTTTTGATTTTTTGACTTCTGGTGTTAGGAGTGTTGATTGTGGATCTGAGCAGACTATAATTGCTGACAATCTCAATCTCTTCTACATCAATTATGGTACTGCCAATTGTCCCAGTGTTGAGAATCTTTGTCTTCTTGCTTTTGAGCTTCAATCTATATAGAAGACTTGAGTCCTTGACCTTTTGCAGCAAATGTTTCAGGTCTTCTGTTTCAGCAAGCAAGATTGTGTCATCTGAATAGCATAGGTTGTTAAATGAGTCTTCCTCCAATCTTGATGTCGCACTCCTCCTCATAAAGCCCTGCCTCTCCTGTAGATTCTATCTATCTATCTATCATCTATCTATCTATCTATCTATCTATCTATCTATCTATCTATCTTGAAGCCAGTGGTAAGGAACTGCACTGCAGTCAATCCCAAAGACATGTGGTTCAAATCTATAAACTGTTCCATGGAAGAATAGACACTATCCTCTTGTTAAGGAAGGTCAGCTATAAGTCAGTTCCGACTTGATGGCATACAGTAAAGGGGTTAAATATATGTATATTTATTTTCATATATAGTAAAGCTAAAAGTAATGATAACTTTTAACCTATTAGTACAAGATAATAACTATGATTGCATGTTTAAGGCAAATTATGTGGATATCAGTTACCTTCTAAAACACCTTTAAGATGTATTATAACTAGGAAGTAACTGAGATGTTTACCTTTCTTACTAATTTATTTTGTTCTCATTCTTCTTAAATGTTTCATACAATTAAAGAATCTTTTTAAAGTAACTACAATTATTTTAAGAAGTATGTTATCTTCTCTTAGAAATTAATATTTTAACTTAATATTAATATTTATATTTTGTTTAATATTTTAACACTATATTTTTCTACAGGAAAAAGTTATATTGCAAAAGACAAGAACAAAAAACTTAACAGCCACCTGTCCATTTGAATGTTAAAATGCATCTTTCAAAACTTTCTTATATTTTGGTTTACAGTACAGGACACTACAGAATACAACAGACCTCCTTTCAAGGTCTTTTTTTAACACTTAAATATGTTTTCTATCTAAAACAATTATGACTCCAATTGTATATCCAGAAACGGTGACAAATGCAGATTTATTTGCTTTATTGGATTTTAAAATAATTTTTGAAATTAAATTTATATCACAGATAATAAAAAAGTTAAAACATTTGTGCTCTAAATACACCATTTGTCACCAGAAAGGGAAAACACATTTTAGACAATTTTCTATATCAGAACTATATTTCAATAATAAAATGGTCCTCCAGTTTCATTAGTAGTGATTGGTGAGGTCCATTTAATTTACAAATATTAAGGTATAAACAAATATGCTATAAATCTGTCACTGAAACTTAAGAAAATCATTTATCTAGTACAACACTTTTAGACCTAGCAATTTAAACTACTTTTGTTTGTGTACAAAATCAGTTACACAAACTAGAAAACAGTGAGATGCAACTGATTTATCTATATTTAATGCAGAAAAGTTGTGACAAAGCAAATTAGATTTTCTGGGTGTAATATAAAGCCTAGAAATAGATGTGTAATTTTCTCCACTTGCTGACAAATATAGTGGTAATATTATCAAATTATATATCCACTTAATAGATATAGTGAAATATGACACAAATACTTACTTAATAATTTACATAGGAATAGAATTGCATGTAAATGTAAAATGAAAATTTTAGCTATTAAGTAAGAATAAATCACTGGTGACTTAATAGCTAAGGACTCACTGTCAATTTAAAAAAATAATAAAGGTCTGTGGTGAAAACCCTTAAGACTTAACAAAAAAATTTGTTAGAACTAGTGGACCAGTCTAGTAGAGTTGCAGGACACAAGATCGATATCCAAATATCAGTGGGATTCCTCTATGATATAAAGAAAACATGTTGTTGTTACCTGCCGTTGAGTTACTTGCAACTCACAGCAACCCTATGTACAACAGCCCTAAATTCTGCTCTGTCCTGTGTCAATTGCACCATCTCCGATACACCCATCCCAATTATCCCAGTCACTGAATCAATCTACCTCATAGAGGGCCTTCCCCTCCTGCATTGTCCATACATCCTACCAGGCATGATGTCCCTCTCCAAGGACAGGAGTAGCTTAGGGAAACACAGTTGTTTGGAAGGAAAACAGTAAGTTTCCTTCTAAAGAGATATTGTTTTTTAAAGTAGTACTAAGATGTGTCATAAATTCCTATGCTTAAAAGTTGGTATGGGGAAAAAATCTGTTAATTTATTGTCTATAAACACTAATGAGGGAAGACCAGATGAGTTGTGGGAGGATGTCAAAGATATCATTCAGGAA
>NW_006399857.1:5283191-5284473 GCF_000299155.1 Elephantulus edwardii
GTTGTGCATAGGGTCGCTATGAGTCGGAAACGACTCGACGGCACATAACAACAACATAATACTCTGTTAAGTTGGAGTGTTATTGAGTTTGATTTTATTCATTACTGACATTCCACCGGATTTTCAGAGGCTGTAATTGACAAAGAGGAAATTACTTATCTTTCTCCAATTAGATTTAAACCACATACCTATGAGTTGGCAGCACAGTTCAAAAGAAAAAATGTCAAGACATAATATAGTCAAATGCCCCAAAATAAAAGAGAAGAATAGAATATTAAAAGCAGCACAATGAAAATAAGAGTCACTTACAAAGCAGAAACACTGAGATTAAATTCTGAATTTCCAGCAAAAACTACGTGAGCAAGAAGACAATGTCATATACAGAAAGTCGAAAGGAAACAATTGCCAACTGAGGATCCTGTACCCAACAAAGATGTGCAATAAATGTTCAGAAGAATTTAGATCCATTGCAGAAGAGAAGGAACTTAAGGAATGTATGTGAAAAAAAAGAATAAATCTATCTACAAGAAATTTTAAAGAAAACATTCACCCAGAAACAGCAAAGGAACGTGGACGGATCATAGCAACCAGAAACAACAGAAAAAGAAACTAAGCAATGGCAGCAATAAAATCTGACCTGTCAATAATCACATTTAATGTGCCTGGAGTAAATGTTCCAATTAACGGAAATGAGTAGCAGACTGGATTTAAAAAACAAACAAACAAACAAAAAACCCCAAATTCCATCAACATGTTGTTTACAGGATACACATCTATGAAATGAGGAGAAAAATAGACTCAAAATCAAAAAAGGGAGGGGGAATATCAAACACATGGCATCTAGAAAAAAAGCGGGAGTAGCATTATTAATCTCTAATAAAAAAGACTTCAGAACAAAACAGCCATAAAAGATAAGGAAGACAACATATAGTGATTAAAGATGTAGTACATTTAGAAGACGTACCTCGGTCAACATCTATGCACCAAATTACATTGTGATTATGTGCCATCAATTCAACCATCACTCATAAGGACCCTAGTTTTAGTAGCACTGAACTCTGCCTTAGCTTGAGCCAGTGTCAATGACTTCAGTGCACTTAGTTCCATTGCCACAGTTATCATGTCTGTCCGTCTCATTTGGGGTCTTCCTTTCCTACACTGTCCTTCCACCCTTCCAAGCATGATCTCCTTCTCCAAGGACTGGCCCCTCCTGGCCATGTGTGCAAAGTATGTAAGTCAATGCTTCAAAATACTTACCTCCAAGAAGAAGCTTGATTTTCCC
>NW_006399857.1:5284954-5286203 GCF_000299155.1 Elephantulus edwardii
TTCTTGATGTTGAACTTCATACTGAACACTACAGTCCTTAATCCTTCTGCAACAAATGATTCATGTCCTTCTTGGTTTTGGCAAGCTAGGTTTTGTCATCTATATAATGCCGGTAGTTGAAGCTTCCTCTAATCTCGATGTCACACACCTCATAAAGTCCAGCCTCCAGCAGGCTCTGTTCTGCATAAATATTGAAAAGTTACAAAGACAAGACACATTACTGATGCACTATCTTCCTTTTGTTTTGAACCATGGCTCTGTTTCCTTGCTCTGTTCTGATGAGTGTCTCCTTATCCAAGGATAGGTTTCTCTTGAGCACAATCAAGTATTCTCGGATTCCTATTCTTCTCAAGGTTAGTAACAATTTGTTCTGATCTACGCAGTCAATGCTTTTGCATGGTCAATGAAATATAAATAGACATACTTCTGGTACTATATGCTTTCACCGAAGATCCATCTGACACTGGCAGTAATGTCTATAGTGGAACACTTTTTTTTCTACACTCAGCTTGCATTTCTGAGAGTTCTCTGTCAATATCCTACTGTTCAAGTCATTTATGGATGAACTTCAACAGGAGTTTGCTTGTGTGTGGTATGACTGATGTTGTTGTTGTTAAGTGCATTGAATCACTTACAATTCATAGCCACCCTATGTAAAAGAGCCCTAAATGCCGCTCTATCCTTGCCAATCTCACCATCTCCGACATATTCATTCCCACCACCCCAATCACAGAACTGATCCATCTCATCGAGGGTCTTCCTCTCCTGTGCCATCCTTCCACTCTCAAAAACATGATATTCCTCTCTAAGGACCAGTCCCTCCTTGCAACATGCCCAAAGTATATCAGACGAAGCTTCAGAATCCTTCACTCCAAGGAGGATTCGTGTTGTTGATAATTTCCATACTTCATCAGGCTGCCTTTTTTGGGGGTAGAGTTAGGGATAAATATGGTCCTCTAAAATCACCTGGCTAGGTGGTTATCCTCCAGATTTCTTGGGAAAAGCTGGCAGGCATCTAGGGTAGCAAATACTTATTGAAATATGTCAATTGATATGCGATCAATTTCTGGGTCTTGGCTTTGTTTTGTTTTTACATTTTCTTCAGAGCAGTTTGAACTTCCTCCTTCATCACCATTGTTGTTGTAGTTATGTGTTATTGAGTCATATACAACTCATAGCAACCATATGTACAATTGTCCTAAACCCTGCTCTTTGCTGTGCCAATCTCATAATCTTTGACACAACTACC
>NW_006399857.1:5289472-5290408 GCF_000299155.1 Elephantulus edwardii
TGGTAAATTCAAGCAAAAGAATACTATGCAGCACTCAAGAGCAATAATGATGGAAAATAGAACAAAACTTGGGAGATAATAAAGAGCATTATGTCGTGTGAACTAACTCAGTCTCATATGGACAAATACTACATAAGACCATTATTGTAAAAATAGAAGGATAACTAATAAAATGATATATGAGAGTTCAAAGGAGGATAGATGGAAACAGAGGGGTGAAGAGGGTTAGGGAAATAATCAAAAGATGGCAAAATATAGTGGATTGATGCAGGGATAAAGAAAATGGGAAGGATCCAGCAGGGACCTGAAAAGATGGCATAATGGTGAGCATAGTACAATGGTGATTTATTTTATAAAACACAATAAAGAAGAATTATTATATGAAAAATATTTTTAATGAAGGAAAGTGTGATAAACACACACAACTTACTATGCACTTGAATGAAACACAATGTATATTCGGGATGCTGGGCTTTATGAGTAGGAATGTGGCATCAGAATTGGAAGAAGATTCATTAACAATCTACATTATGCAGATAACACAACCTCTCTTGCTGAAACTGATGAGGACCTGAAGCACTTGCTGCAGAAAGTTAAGGACTGTAGTCTTCAATATGGATTGGAGCTCAAAATCAAGAATATAAAGATTCTCACCACTAGGTCAATTGTCAGCACTGTGATGGGTGGATTAGACTGAGATTGTTAACAATGATAGCTTGCTTGGCACCGCAGCAACACTTTTGGCATAAGCAGTCAGGAAGTCAAAAGATGAATTGTATTAGGTAAATCTGCTGTCAGGGACCTTTCCAGAGTTCTGAGCAGCAAGGATGTCAGTCTACAGACTAAGGTATGCCTGATGCAGCCCATGGTCTTCCCATTCACTTGCTATGCATTAGAGAGCTTGATAATGACTGAGGGAGATAATAGAACAAGAAT
>NW_006399857.1:5291413-5316607 GCF_000299155.1 Elephantulus edwardii
TTCTCAGTAATAGAATTGCTGGGTCAAATGATATTGTTGTTGCTAATTTTTTGAGAAAGTGTCAGACCACCTTCCATAGTGTCTGCACAATTTTACATTCCCACAAGAAGTGAATAAGAGTTCCAATTTATCCACAGCCTTGCCAGCATTGGTTGTTTAAGACATTGTTGAAATTTGCTATTTATGCAGGAGTAAAATGATATTTCATAGTTGTTTAAATTTGTTTCTCTCTGAAAGCTAAGAATTTTGAACATTTCTTCATGTGTATGACATCTGAATTTCTTCTTTATTAAAGTGTCTAATCCTATCCTCTGCCCATTTTGTAATTGGATTTTTTACCTTTTTCCTTATTGAGGTGCTGGCATATTCTATAAATTTTACATATAAATCCGTTATCAGATATGTCATTCCAAACAATTTCCCAGTGTGTGAAAATATTTTTATAGTATATATCTATCTATATATTTTACTCATTACATATTTGAATCCTCAAGTGGTACTGGTACTGCTAATTGACCAATAGACTGAAAGTGATCCATGTTCATTCCTATCCTAAAGAAAGATGACCTATCACAGTGTAGAAATTATTGAATAATATTATTAATATAACATACAAGCAAAATCTTGTTGAGGTTATCTAAAAAATTACTGAAACAGTACACTGATAGAGAACGACGAGAAATACAAGCTGGCACTAGAGACACTACTGCCCGTGTCAGGTGGATCTTGGCTGAAAGCAAAGAGTACCAGAGGAATGTCTATCTGTGCTTCACTGAGTATGCAAAGACATTTGAATGTATAGATAAGAACACATTGTGGCTAACCTTGAGATGAATGGAAATCTTAGAACACTTGGTTGTGCTTCAGTGAAACCTATACTTGAACCAGGAGGCAGTCCTTAAGAACAGAGTAAGGGCCCACTGCATGATTCAAAATCAGGGAGAAGTGCATCAGGGATGTGTCCTGTCTCCATACCTTTTCGATCTATACAAAGAAGAGACCATTGGAAAGTTTGGCCTTTGAGAGGAGGGGTTTAGCATCAGGATTGGAAGAAGACACATAAATAACCTGCATTAAGCAGATGATATAACCTTGCTTGCTGAAACTGAGGAGGACCTGAAGCACTTGCTGCAGAAGGTAAAGGACTTTAATTTTTAATATGGATTGAGGCTTTATATCAAGAAGACAAAGATTTTAACCACTAAGCTAATTGCCAGGACCATGATTGATGGAGAAGAGATTGAGGTTAACAGTTTCAAATTACATGGCTCCACAATCAATACTCTTGGTATTAGCAGTCAGGAAATCAAAAGATGAATTATACTGGGGATATCTACTGCGAGGGACCTCTGCAGAGTGCTCAGTAGCAATGATTTCAGACTAGAAACTAAGATGCACCTGATCCATGCCATTGTCTTAACAATCACACAGTATGCATCAGATAGCTGGACAATGACTAGGGATGACAGAAGAAGAATTGATGCCTTTGAATTGTGCTAGAGAAGAGTACTGAACATATCATGGACCACCAGGAGAATAACTAAATCTGTCTTAGAGAGAGTGAAATCAAGTTTCTTCTTGGAGGCAAGAATTTTTGAAGCTCCATGTTACATCCTTTGGACATGTGGTAGGGAGGAAACTGTTCTGGGAGAAAGACATCATGCTTGGAATGGTGGAGGGCCAGCACAGAGTATGAAGACCCCGGATGAGATGCACTGACATGATAACTGGGTAATGGGATTAAGTATATCGAAGTCAGTAAGACTGACTCGGGATAAGGTAGCGTTCAGAGGTATTGCACATAGTATGGAGTCAGTCATGGTGATTGGAAGGCACATAACAACAACAATGATACAGGTAGTTATAGAATTAGGAAAAATGGAAAAGTATAATACAAACTAGACTAGATAAAATTTTGTTACTAACAGTAAGGGACTATTTCTATTGTCAGAAAGTTCTGTACATGCACCTCTTGTTTACATCAGTTTTCTATCATTGATTTAAAATCAGTTATAAAAGGAAACTTCAAGTGCCTATCTTCATAATTATACTCCTTATTTTTATGCATGTGTCTAATGGGTAGGGAGTGGCACTGCAAATGCAAAGATAGCCAGTTTAAAACATTAGCTAGTTTGTGAGATAAATAAGTGCAGCCTCCTTTCATACCATTTACAGCCTCTAAAAATACCACAGAAAGATCAGCTATGAGTTGATCTGACTTGGCTGTGATTAGTGATTCTGAGTGAGTGATCTGAAAAGAATATTGCATATGACAGACTCATGTAGAGCATATTATTTTCAAATATCCTTAATAACACAAAATTAAGTAAATTTTGAATTACTCTGAGATACTGACATGTCTTGGAAGAGATATATTAAGATATTAAATGGGTAATAAACTTGTTGACACCGTCTTGAAAGCATAGGATGTAATACCCCAAAGAATATCTATCTAAAGTGCTTTATCCTCATGTTATCAAATAGTATCTTAAAGAAACATCATGCACATTGTTCAATGCAAAGATGAACTAAAAGATAATATGCCTCATAGTTTATATAGCACTGGTTTGTCTGTTTGCTGTACAGAGGTAACTCATGGTTGCTGTGATGATAAACACTGTGATACTGATGTGTCAAATGTGATAGTAGCTACCCATAGTGGACAGTGTTTGGTGGAGCTTCCCAATTAAAATAAGCTTAGAAGCAGGAGTGGCATCCATTTCTGAAATAGCTTACCTCCAGAAACTCTTTGAACTTGGAGAAGTGATGAAAGTTATACAAGTCTTCAGATCTTTCATTCACAGGTTCATTAAGATTCATCTATGACTTGACGGCACTTAAAAACAACAACAGTGTGTATAGTGAATATGTAATGTGGTCTTGATGTCAACTTGGACTGAATAAAATATACATAACCCTTAACTTTTATATATAGATATCAGTTTAGTCCTAATGGAATGATAGGAATTGTTTATTTTGCACATTAAGAGACATTAAAAGAAGAATAAAAGGGGGAAATAATTTATTTGCTGAAAGCATTATTTGTTCCTATTTGTTATCATTTTATATCAGAAATGAACAGGTACTGAAAACATAAAAAGAAAAAAAATTAAAAAAACTATCAAAGTGTAATTATTGTCATATAATTTACTGAATCTTTTAATGTTGCAATCACTAAAATAACAAAATTTTGCCATTTCAACATTCTTTGTTTTATCTAATAGCAAATCATTTATACCTAAGAAAAAACAGAAATATTATAATGGTTATCTTAAATCAAAGTAATTCCACCTTCAGTAAAATACTTCACTGCAAGATACACCAGAAGTTTCAGAAACAACAAAAACAAAAAAGATTTCTCTGGCTGAGGCTAGAGATGTTTTTACACAGTTTTCTAATTTATTTGGTACATATGAAGTTGAAACTATTGGCTATAAATAAGATATTAGAATTACAATGTAAAAACTGTTTAGAAAAAAAGTCTTGCTCAAGTTACTTTTTTTCCAATTCAAAGATATTTTGAAAATAAAGACTACTAGAAATGTTGTTGTCTTCTCTTCCTACCTTCTTCATTCCCTCCCTTGTTCTCTCTTCCTACTTTGATTACTGTTAGATGTGTGTATTTTTGATCTGTTTTGCTGAAACTCTACCAAGTATGATGTTTTCCTCCCGGGATTGGTACCTTCTGATAACATGCCTAACATGTGTGAGACCAAGTATCACCATTTGCACTTCTAAGAAGCATTGTGTCTGCAACTGCTTTAAAGACAGATTTGTTTAACCTTTTGACATATTCTTCATGAACACCACAGTTCAAAGTTTCTAATTCTCCATCAGTCTTCCTTATCATTGTCAAATTTTCACAGGGTTATGAGGTAGTTTAACATGCTTCATAACCCTGTTCAAGTACACTATAAACTTAAATTGGCACTTTTTTGCTCTTTAGCACTGTAAAGAGGTCCTTGGCAGCATATCTGACCACTGCCGTAAGTCATTTGATTTCTTAACTGTACTTTTATGAGGGTTGATTGTAGATCCAACTAAAAAAAAATTCTGGATTAGAACTTCAATAATTTTTCTTTTTGTCATTTTTCTATTTGTTTTCCATTTGTTGGTTCAGTTGTGAGGATGTACATTCATAATTGTCAAAAAAACTGGTAACAGAGGTAACAGTGGCAGAAATAAGATTGATACTAGATATCCTGTATAATAGCACATACATTGTTTATGTTGTTGTTATACTGATACATAGCGAAAGCTCCAGTGCATTTTCAGAGGCCTGAATCTCATGGGAAGAAACAGCCAATCTTTTCTTCCATGTGGCACTTGGGGATTTGATCTATGTTCCTGTGGTAGTTTGGCAGCACTAACTCTTTAGCACTAAGCTACCAGGTCTACCTAAATTATATATGCAATATATGTAATATCATATGTCTCACTTATATACATCCACAAAGCTAAAGCAAACAAAGCAAACCTGAAAGGCTTATTTTATTACTCCTTTTAAATTTCTCTTATATTCTTCCCAGTCTAGGCACTGCAGAGCATCTACAATTATGTGCTACTACTACATATTTTATTTAAAATGTCAAATATTTGTACCTGATGTCTCTAAAACAAATTAATTTTTCAAAGTATAGGTTATCACATAAATGTTATAGAAATTTTGCTTGGTATATAATATATGCTAGGAAAATAAACAGATTCATCCTGGAAAGGGTCAAACCAGGCTTCTCATTGGAGGCAAGGATTCTAAGGCTCTGTCTAACATACTTTGGGCATGTTGCAAGGAGGGACAGGTCCTTGGAGAGGAACATCATGTTTGGTAGGGTGGAGGGACAGCGCAGAAGGGGAAGGCCCACTACGAGGTGGATTGATTCAGGGATTGGTGTAATCTGAATGGGTGTGTCAGAGATGGTGCGATTGGCACAGGACAGAGCAGAGTTTAGGGATGTTGTACATAGGGTCACCATGAGACACAAGTGACTCGATAGCACATAACAACAACAACAACATGTAATATATGATGTTTGTTTGATCATAAATCCTGTAAAAAGTGGAACAATTAGCAATATCTGAGTGTGCCTATTCTGTTCTTTCTTCTCTGTCCATAATACCAGAAAGTTGGACAATACAGAATGGTAAATCACCTAAAACATTACTCTGTAATCCTGTAAGATGCTTTGAAAAAATTGAGTATTGTAACCTTGTATTGTATAGCTAGAAGCCATAGAATCTGGGCTGTGTTTGAGTATTTTTATTTCAAATTTACCTTTGAAATTCTTATTATACTGACATAAGAAGAGAAGTTGATTCTCTTTGGATTTCATATGAAAATCCACCACCTTGCAGAGTTTCACAAATGCTGAAAAGATTTCAAAAGAAAATCCTGCAGTCATATTCTATGAAAACAAAATGACCAAAATATGCTAATCTAGAACTGTTACCTGCATTACTCTGGGGAAACTGGAAGTATTCTATTTTTTTAATCATTAATATTTTTTTTCAGACTTTGATGTTGATGTTAGCAAATGCTTTTAACTGTTAGTTAAATGATTTAAGGGTTTGCAGGGACATGAGGTTCCTCCCATTGTCCTGTAGGACTGGCAAGTGGAAACATTGAAATAATTTAATAATTACTTGACTGTGCTTATGCAAAATCTATGCTTTAACCAGAAGGCAGTCATCAGAGCAAAGCAAGGAAATACATGGTTTAAAATCAGGAAGGTATTGCAAGGGACATGTCCTATCTTCATGCCTTTCCAATCTATATACAGAACAGATCAACCTGGAAGGCTAGACTCTATGGGGAGGAGTGTGGCATTAGTACTGGAGGAAGAACCATCAATAACTTGCCTGATCCAGATGACACAACCCTGCTTGCTGAAACGGAGGAAGACCTGAAGCACTTCATACAGAAGATAAAGGATTGCAGCCTTAAATATAGATTGAAGCTTAACATAAAATAAAATAACAAATATTCTCGCTATTGCCGATTGACAGCATCATGATAGACGGTGGAGAGATTGAGATTGGTAACCTCTTCAGCTCACCTGCCTCCACAATCAACACTCTTTGTACCAGCAGCTAGGAAAAGACAAATTGCATTGGGAAAATCTACTATCAAAGACCTTTCCAGAGCACTGAAAAGTCTGTCAGTCTGGAAACAAAGGTGTGCCCGATACAGGCCATCATCTTCACAATTAGCTGGACAATGAGTAAGGATGATAGAAGGAGAATTGATGCCTTTGAGCTGTAGTGCTAGAGAAGAAAATTTAATATACCTTGAGTTGATAGGAGAACAAACAGATTCATCTTTAGGAGGGTGAAACCAGGCTGCTCCTCTGAGGCAAGGATTTTGAAGCTTTGTTTGACATACTTTGGACATGTTGCAAGGAGGGACCACTCCTTGGAGAGGGATATCATGCTTGAGAGAATGCAAGGTCAGCGCGGGAGAGGAGGGCCCTCAATAAGATGGATTGATTCAGTGATGGATAATGGCTGTGGGTGTGTCAGAGACAATGAGATTGGTACAGGATAGAGCAGGTTTCAGAACTGTTGTACATAGAGTCATTATGAGTCTCAAGTGCCTCAACAGTACATAACACCACCAATAGTTAAGAAACATATTTTATACACTTGTAAAGGTATTTTTAATATTCTTCTCAGCATGTTGTTGTTGAGTACCCTAGAGCTGGAACTGACCCTCCAGAGGCCGTTAATTGCCCCAGAGGAGCCCATTATTCTCCTGTGGAGCAGCTGATGCATTCGAACCACATGCTTTTAGGATTGCAGTGCCATTTCTTACCACTAGGTCACCTGAGCTCCCTTCTCAGCATACTTCACAATATACATAATACACAATTATTTTTATAAAACATTCTGATAAATCTCACTGTTTTTAGAATAAAATAATTTTAACTCAGGAATATAGTTTGGAGGATTGAGTGAAAAAAATATTGTTGTTATTGCTGTGTACTGTAGAGTCAGACCAGTCCATAGCTGACCCCTCGGCAGGTTTTCAGAGGAAGTTAATGGAATGGGAGGAGATGGCCCATACTTCTGTGAAACAGCTGGTGGCCTCCAAGCACCTGCCCCTTTTTGCACTAGGCCACCAGAGCTCATGCACAGAAAAATACTCGTATCTTTTTTTTAAAAAAACTCTGTAACATAAATTATTTAAGTATCTGTAATATTGACACTACCAAGGGTGTTAATTGTGGATCCAAGTAAAATGAAGTTGTTAACTGTTTCAATCTCTTCTCCGGAAGTCAGAAAATCAGGAGATGTATTGCAGTGGGAAAGTCTGAAGTTAGGGACCTATCCAAATTATTGAGGAGTAATCATGTCAGCTTGAGGAGTAAGGTGCATTCTGTCATAGTCTTTCTAATCACATGCTATGCACCTAAGATTTGGACAATGAGTAGGAATGCCAGAAGAATTGATGCCTTTGAGTTGTGGTGTTGAGAAGCACACTAAACATGCCATGGACTGCCAAAAGAATTAATAGATGTGTCTGGGAGAGAGTGCAGCCACAGTGCTCTTTGGAGGTAAGAATGATGAATCTTCGCCTTACATACTTTGAACATGCTGCTAGGGAGAACTATTCCTTGGAAAGGGACATGATTCTTGGGAGAGTAGAGGGTCGGCAAGGAGAGGAAGTCTCTCAACGAGGTGGACAGACACATTGACTATTGCAATGGGCTCTAATGTCAGGAAATGTGACGATGGTATGGGGTATGACAAGGTTTAGACCAATTAGGGTTGTTATCAGTTGTACTCTACGGGACTGCACCTTACAACAACAATACTGAAATAAAATAGACATCATGACTAATTGTGATCATAGTACTAGGTGGGGTGTTGTTTGCCATTGTGTTAGAAGAAACTCGTATCAGGCCCTTCAGTGAGTATTCAGAGGCAGTAAGTCATACAGGAGAAGATTGCCCATCCTTCTCTGGTGGATTTGAAGCACATATCTTTTGAAATTCAGCACAGTTTCTTACAATTAGGTCAAAAGAGCTACCTAATAGTACTAACAGTAGCACTAATTTAGTATTAAAATGACAATTTACACGTAGGATGTAGGCTTAACTGTTTTGTTGTTGTTGCTGCTAGTTGTAATTGAGTCAAATAAGACTCATAGTGACCCCAAGAACAAAAGATCTCAATCCTGTTCTATCTTGCACCATCCTCACATTTCTGGACACACAAGAGCCCATTGCTGCACTCACCTTGTCAATCCACCTGGTGAAGGGTCTTCCCGTCCTTTTCTGACTCTCCTCCTTTCCCAGAATCATCTTCTTCTCCCAGGAATAGTCCCTTCTAGCAACATGCCCAAAGTATGTAAGGGGAAGCCTCATCATTCTTGCCTCCAAAGAGCTCTCCAGCTGCATCCTTTCCAAGACATATCTATTCATCCTTGTGGCTGTCCATGGAATGTTCAGTTCTCTTCTCCAACAATACTTTGATGCTCAAAGGCATCAATTCTTTTTCTGTCATCTTTATTCATCGTCAAGATCTAAGATACATATTAAGTAATCAGAAAGACCATAGCTTGAATCTGATGAACCTTAGTCCATAAACAAACATCATTATTCCTCAATAATTTGGAGAGGTTCTTACCTGCAGATTTTTCCCAGTGCAGCACATCTTCTTATTTCCTGACTAGTATCCAGTGTGTTAATTTTTATAAAAAACACACACACTTTTGTTTAGAAATATTAATAGGCTTATATCAAATGGATATTGGTTTAAAGCATTTAATACCAGAAGTATGGTGGCTTCATTTTTTTCCAATATATTTGTTTTAGTTAAGTTTTACAAAATGATCGGTTTATTCATTTTTTAATTCCTGCACATTTTCCTCTGACCTCTTCATACAATTACCTTTGTAAAGCTTGAACTGTTCTCAGCTATTAATTGTCATACACATGTTTATTTGCATTTTAGCTGTAGGATATAAAAGTATTTAACAGTGTAGATCAGGGGAAAATGTTTATAAGAGTGTAAAGAATGAGAATTTGAGAAAATTTACTTATGGTCCTGAAGAACATGAACAAAGACAAAGTGGCATGCATTCAAAGAGTACAAGGGGATAATATATGGTTTAAAATCAGGCAAAGTATGTATTACATTCCACGCAACTTACTAAATCGGTATGCTGTGCAAATAATATGGGAAGACTGACTATTTTGTGACTATTTTGGAATCAGAATTGGAGGAAAACTAATTTACATGAGGAATAAGCTAATGACAACTTGCTAAAAATGATTATGAATTTGAAGCTTATTGATGAAGCTCAAAGATTACAATATTCAGATTGGCCACATGTCAACTTAAAAAATCTTTTTAACTAACACAATAAAAACTTTGTGATGAACAGTGAAAATATTTAACTTATGCAAGATTTTTACGTTTTACTATGCTTATATTTAACGATATTGAAATTCTCAGTCAAATATCCAGTGATACACTGCACTGAGCAAATTAGCATATGAATGCGTTTAAATGCTAAATATTTGAGAATAAAGATCCAAGAAATAGTATTTTCAGTTGATTCATATGTGATTTAAAAATGGACAATGGATAAGGAAACCTAAAGAACAATTGATGACTTTGTATTATGGTGTCGGAGAAGAATACTGAGTTTGATGTGGACTGCCAAGAGAACACACAAATATCTTGAAATAAGTTTAACCAGAATACTGTAATGAATTGAGGATAGCTAGCCTTTCACATGGTTTAAAGTAATAAAGTTGTGTGTTAGGGTTGTATCTATTTTCAATACCTATTTAATCTGTTATTGATTAGTCTACTTCTGCTCCTGAACAGAGAAAAGCAACATTGCATGGTTCAAAATTGGGGGCAAAAACCAACCCAAAAACTTGTGTGTGATGGGCTCTGAAAGACCTGGTGGTCCATTTCTTTTTCTGGGTTTGGGCGTCTGGTTTTGCAAAATTATTTAATAAAGCCTCACTCGTGCTAAATTGAAAAAAAAAGGAGAAGCTTATACGCCAGAGATGTGTCCTATCTCCGTACCTTTTCAATCTATATGCAGAATATATTCTCAGGGAGAATGGGCTCTATGAAGAGAAATGTAGCATCAGAATTGGAGGTATGCTCATCATCGATACATGTTATGCAGATGACACAACCTGCTTGCTGAAACTGAGGATTATTACCTGAAGTTCTTGTAGCAGAAGGTCAAGGACTGCAGCTTTCAATATGAAGCTCAACATGAAGAAAATGAAGATTCTCATGGTGGATGAGAATCACGGTGGATGGTGAAGAGATTGAGATTGTAAACAGCTTTAGTTTGCTTGGCTCCACAATCAACTTTCTTGGTGCCAGTAGCCAGAAATTAAAAGACGTATTACATTGGGGAAGTCTTCTGTCAGAGACCACCCTAGAGGTCAGAAGAGCAATGCAGTCTGGAGACTAAGGTGCACCTGATACAGGCCATGTCTTTCCAGTTACTTGCTATGTATCAGAGAGCTGGACAATGACTAGAGGTAACAGAAGTAGAACTGATACCTTTGAGCTGTGGTGTTGGAAAAGAGTATTGATTATACCATGGACTGCTAAGCGAGTGCATAGGTTCATCCTAATAAAGGTTAAACCAGGCTTCTCCTTGGAGGTAAGGATTCTGAAGCTTCATCTGACATACTTTGGACATGTTGAAGAGGGATGTCGGGCTTGGGAGTGTGGAAATACAGCACAGGAGAGGAAGACTCTCGATGAGATGGATTGATTCAGAGACTGGGGTAAAGGGGCTAGATGTGACTGAGACATTAAGATTTGCACGGGATAGAGCAGGGTTTAGGGCTATTGTACATAGGATTGCTATGAGTTACGGGTGAATTGATGGCACATAACAAAAACAATAACTTCTGATTCAGATGCCCCATTCTTCTTCCCAGAGTTAAGCTTCTGGAATAATTTGCTCAACATACAGCTGGAATAGGTATGGAGAGAGAATACAAACCTAAAACATTCTCTTCCTAATTTCAAACCTTGTGATATTCCCTTTCTCTGTTCACACAACAGCTTCCAGGTTTATATCTGTTTCATATGAGCATAATTAAGTGCTCTGGAACTCCTATTCCCCTCAAAGTTAGGCATAACTTGTTATGGTCTACACTATCAAATGCCTTTGCATAGTCATTAAAGCATAAAAACTCTTCTGATATTCTTTACTTTCACCAGGATCCATCTGACATCAGCAATGATACCTTTGGTGCCATGGCTTCTTCTAATTCCTGCGTGAAATTCTGGCACTCAATCTCACTTACTTTAGGCCTGTAGCCAGGAGGGACGTGTCTTTGAATAAAGATACCATACTTGCAAGACTTGAGAGACAACAGAGGAGAGAAAGACCCCAGACGAGATGGATTGACACAGCACCTGGGGTAATGAGGGTAAGTGTGTCAGAGACATTGAGATTAGCTCAGAATAGAGCAGGTTTCAGAGCTATTGTCCTTAGGGGGGCTATGAGTCACAGTGGACTCAATTGCACATAACAACCACAAACAAACTGGCAAACAATTTGACATTCACATTTAACCATTATCAAGCATTAAAAGAGAAGATTAACCAATTAAAACATTTTTTAAAACTCCTATTCAGTCTTCTATTTATGCTTACAATTAAATGTAAAATGGATTTTAATAAATGAGTGAATCCTCTGTCATGTCACTCCTGTTCTCTTATTTGTACTGGTTTAGAAAAGGCAAATGAATTCTATCTACAAGCCACCTTGGAAATTATATAAAAGCAGTTGAAAAGAAAAAGAACAAACACCAAGTGAATATAGTGTGTGTCTACAAATTTTTTTTCCTTGATGGTACATTTTTAAGATGGGATATGAATTTTTTTCATTTTTATATCAGTGGGTTTTTGTTATATGGATGAAAGAGAAATAAAATGAGGAAATGAAAATATTTTTTATTTGGGACTTTATGTTCTGTGTTTAGCATCTATATTATTTTCATGTTTCTTAATAAACTAAGGCAGCTTTTATCTACATTTTACCAGTAAGTCACTTAATAAAAAGAGCCATAGTATTGTGTCAGAAAGGATAGTTACAATCCAGATACTTTACAAATACATAAAACACAAAGAAGAGCACAATTTTACTGAGGTCTTAGGAATGTTAATCTAGCATAACATTTGTTGTTGTTGCTCTATCAACTATAAATAACTTTATATATAAATTTCTGATTTATATCCAACATTTACATTTGGGTATCCATGACTGGTCAGTTGAAAACAGTATTCTATTTCAAGTTGATCTATTACCTCCAATTAAGATTATAGAGAAAAAATAGGGCAAATCAAAATGATACTTGAAAAGTTTTACAGTTGTTATTTTTTACTCATCCTCAGTAAGTTTGTTTTACTCTCTGATATCTATATTAGAAAAAATAACCTAGCAAAGCATTGTCATGATGTGTCCTTTGAGCAATGGCGAAGCAGGAAATTTTCATTTCATACACCATTAGAGCCTCGTTGCAGTGATTTCACGAAAGTCCGCAGACATTGAAAAGTTAATGATAAAGAAAAGCATGTGTTTTTGTTATTTTTGAGAATGTTCTTGACTATTTCAAACTAGAATCTATGGTGCTTAGTTGGCCAAAGGTAAATGCAAAATTATTTTCTTTTAATGATAATATTTACATTCAGATTATACTGGGAAGAAAATAGAATTACCAAAATTGCAACTGATGATATTATTATTTAAAATTATTTAAGACAACATATGCAACATGTATTTTAATAAAAGGCACACATTATACAAATGTATATTATATAAACATGCATGCATGAAACTTATATTCTGTAATTTTATATAATGAATATGTAAATTCATAAATCACCTTTACCAGTTTTCATGCAGCCAATTCTAATGCAATGAGGTCACATGTGTGTGGAGTTGAACTTCATCCAATAGAGTTTTCAAGGCAATTATTGTTCAGATTTAAAAAAAAAAGAAAAGCCACACATTTCTTCTGTGATATTTATGGGTGGATTCCAACACTAATCTTTTGTTTAGTAACACCCAGACACTTAGTTTCAAGTTTGGATCCTTATGTTTGAAGCAGTTAAATTCTGGAAGGTAAATTGTTTTAATTAACGATCGGGTGGGTACTGCTTGGTCATTTTGTTTTGTTTTTATACTGGTTTATTTACAAAGTTTGAACATGTTGTTTTTCATACCAGATCTTTCCCATTTCCTTCACTCCCCCCACCCATTAAATTGTGTGACTTTGACCCTATGATTAGTCTCCCCCACTTTCATCTTCACACCTTGCTTCCACCCTCACCGGCTTTGATCCTCAAAATCTATAGTAATGGTTTTATACAGTGTCCTTATGGGATGGAGTTAGTTAGTTCACTCAGCAGAATACTATCCAGTCCCCCCGCCCCGCCAAGTTAGGTAGTAATTTACAAAAGCATTACTCCAGTCTACATTGTGTGAATATACCATAGTTTTTCAATCCATCTGATTGTGCTTGCACATCTGAACTGTTTCCATGTTCTTGTGATGGTGTCAACGCTGCTATGAACACTGGTGTGGAAGCCTCCGTTTGTACCTCAGTTCTCATTTTTTTCAGAGTATATTCCAAGGAGTAGAATTGCTGGTATATGGGATTTCTATGTTCAGCTTTTTAAGGAAGTGCCAAACTGTCTTCCAGAGTAATTGTACCATTGTACAGTCCCACCAGCAATGTAAAAGAGTTCCTATCTCAGCATATCCTCTCCACCATTTATTACTTGATATCCTGTCAAGCTTTGCCGCTGCTACCAGAGTAAAATGGCATCTGATTGTGGTTTTGATTTGCATCTCTCTTATTGCCAGTGATTATGAGCATTTCTTCACATGTGTCTGTTGGCCTTTCAAATATCTTTTTCAGTGAAAATTCTTTCTATATGTCTTGCCCATTTTCTAATTGGGTTACCAGTCTTTTTCTTGTAGAGGCCCAAGGATATCCTGGAAACTTTCATTATGAGACTAGTCTGAGATGGTATTGTCAACTGTATGCTTCCAGTTGAAAGGTTTTCTATTCATGCTGTTGGAAAAGTTTTTTATGTGCACAGGGATTTAATCTTTAGAAGGTCCCATTCACCAATTTTATCATCTTAATATTATGCATTTCTGGCTGTTTTTGGCAATCTCTTTATACTGTAGGCTATGCATTCTAAGCTTGATCACAGTTTGTTTTTATGGTTTTGGGTTTTATTCACAGGTCTCTGACCCACCTTGAGTTGATTTTTGTGTATGGTATGAAATGTGGTTACTGTTTCAGCTTTCCGCAGGTAGCAGTCCTGTTGTGCCTGCACCATTTGTTGAATAGGTTATCATTTCTCCATTTTATAAGTTATATTTCCTTGTTGAATATTAGTTGACAGTAAATAGCTGGGTCTATTTCTGGGTTTTTAATTATTGTTCCATTGGTCTATGTGCCTGTTATTGTACCAGTATCATGTTCTTTTGGTTACTACCACTGTGTAGTATCTTTTGAGTTTGGGGAGTGCTGTGCCTCCAACTTCACTATTGTTTTCCAGAAATGTTTTGCTTATTCAGGGTCTCTTGACTCTCCAAATAAACTAGACCATTTCCCTTTCGATCTCCTTGAAAAATGAATTTGGTATGGGATTGGGAAAGTGTTGAACATGAAGATTGCTTTGGGGATGATTGTAATTCTCATGATATTGAGTCTTCCTAAGCATAAACAGGTCACATTTTCCCATTTCTTTAGATCTTTTATTGTGTCTTACAGAAATGTTTTGTAGTTTTCTTTGCATAGGTCATTTGTATCTCTAGTTAGGTTCGCTCCCAAGTATCTCAATTTGTGGTTGGATATTTTAAATGGCTACTAATTGGCCCAGTGTTAAGAATCTTTGCTTTCTTGATGTTGAGCTTCAATCCATACTGAAGGCTGCAGCTGACCCTCTGCAGCAGGTGTTTCAGGTTATTTTCAATTTCAGCAAGCAAGGTTGTATCATCTGCATAATATAGGCTGTTGATAAATCTTCCTCCAATGACGATGCACATTCTTCCTTTTAGAGCCCAGCCTCCAGGATAATCTTTTCTGCATACAGATTGAAAAGATAGGGAGATAGTACACATCCCTGGCATACATCCTTTCCAAATTTTAACCATGCAGTGTCTCCTTGCTTTGTTGCCTCTTGGTTCAAGTATAGGTTTTGTGTAAGCACAATCAAGTGTTCTGGGATTCCCATTCTTCTCAGAGTTAGCCACAGTTTATTGTGATCCACACAGTCAAATGCCTTTCTATTGTCAAAGAAACACAGAGACTTTCCTCTGGTACTCTCTGTTTTCAGCCAAGATCCATCTGACATTAGCTATAATATCCCTAGTAACATGACCTTTCCTAAATCCAGGCTGTACAACTGGCAATTCTGTGTTGATGTGTTATTCCAGTAGTTTTTGGATAATTTTCAGCAGAATCTTGTTTGCATGTGATATTAAAGATATTGTTTGCTAATATCTACACAGAGATTGAGATTGTTAACTTCTTTATTTTACCTGACTCCATAATCAACATTATTGATACTAGCAGGCAGGAAATCAAAACACAAATTGCACTAGGAAAGCTGCTGTCAGGAACATCTCCAGAGTACTGAAGAGTAACAATGTCAGTCTGTAGACTAAGGTGTACCTCATCCAGGCCATGGTCTTAGCAAGCATGTGCTATTCATCAAAAAGCTGGACAATGACTAAGAATGATAGAGGAGAATTAATGCCTTTCAGTTGTGGTCCTGGAGAAGAGTATTGAATATACCATGGACTGCTAAGAGAAGAAACTGGTTCTTCTGGGAGAGAGCGAAACCAGGCTGCTCCTTGGAGGCAAGGATTTTGCAGCTCCATCTGACACACTTTGGGCAATTGCAAAGAGGGACCAGTCCTTAGAGAGGGTTATTATGCTCGTTAGGGCAGAGGCACAGTGCAGAAGGGGAAGACTCTCAATGAGATAGATTGACTAAGTTACTGGAATAATGGGGGTAGGTTTGTCAGAAACAATAACGTTGACTTAGGATAGATCAGGGTTCATACCTCTTGTACATAGAGTCACTATGAGTCACAAGCAACTCAATGACACATAATTACAACAATAGTTGTAAATACCATTGCTTTCCTGGTTCCTTCTCAGAGTTCTCTTTGTTACTGTAAAGAAATTCCACTGATTTTTGTATATTGATCTTATATCCTGCAACTCTACTAAATTGGCCTATTAACTCTTAACAGTTTTTGCTGTTGTTGTTGTTGTTGTTGAGTAGTTGAGGTTTTCTGTGTATAATATCATATCATTTACGTATAGCTGTAGTTTTCCCATCTGTTTGCCAAGTTTGGTAGAATTCAGCTGTATTTGGCCATTTTTTTTAATTTATTTTATTGTCAGGTGCAAGCTGATTGGTAGTCTGTGTGTGTATGTGTATGTTGTATTACTAACAATCAGATATCAGTTAATTGGTCATTTTTTGATTAATAATCACCATGGGCTGAAACAACAAAGGTTTTATTTTAATTTTGCTCTTATAAAAGTATTTTCTCACTTACTCATTCTGAAGACATTTGTTAAGTTTTTACCTCCACCATAAGAAACATCTGAATATTAAGAAGTCAGCCTGCAATTTGCAATGAAATAGATCATAGTAGTGATAGTTTTTACATCATATCAAATAATTTTTTGTTACTGTTGTTTTCATTACAAGACTATAGGAATATAACAACAGATTGTGAATGTTTTTCTCTAGTATTAAAATTAGTTTTGTTTATTGCCAGTTTTACCTGGTAAATGGATATTATAAAAATTAACTGTATTACTGTATTTGGTAAACCATAGGTACACCCATCTTCCATATATACTGTATACCTGTTGTTGTTACTCTTTAGAGTCAGAACCAATCTTTTGCTGACCTTCAAGCAGTTTTTCAGAGACAATTAATCCCAAAGGAGGACAACACTCATCTTTCTACCACAGAAGAGCTGATGGATTTCAACCTCATGCCTTTGGGTTGAGGAATAAAATTTTGCTTTATTTTCCCAGTCAAAATGCCCCTTAAAACAGAAAAAAAGGAGAAACATCATTTTATAGATTTTGTGCATGTTTTCAATAAGTTCTAGTCCTTGCAAAAGGACATTGTGCTTAGAAAGGAAGAAGGCTAGTAATACAGAAGACGAAGTTCAAGGAGATGGACTGATTTAGGGATAGCAACAAAGAGCTTGAAAACAGCTGAGATTGGGGGAAAAGATGCAAGATCAATATATATTTCATTTTGGTTCAATTTTTATTAAAGTAAGATTTGTAAGATTCATTTTAGTTCATATAAGAACTGTGATAGAAGTACCATTTTATTTATTCAGTTTTCCGTGATAACTGGATTGTATGTTTTCGATGACACATAAAAAATGCTGTCTAGGTGTTAAAATACATCTCAGGTCACAGTATGTATTTAAAAGGGAAGCATTTCTGTATAAGAAGAGAGAATTTTTCAGTAAGTTGAAGTTAGTAAAATTGGCGTTGAAAAGTCATAATTCATTTTGGACAAAAAATGTTGAATAAATTATCATACACAAAAATTGCATAAATGTAAGAGACATTAATACACAACCTTCTCCCAGGTTCTACAGCCTATTGATTGATGGAAGGTACAGAATATGTCTTCTCTATTACTTTTAATATTGATGAATATGGTTCATCAATATTTGTATAATATCATACTCAGATAGATGCTGATGGAAAGCTCCCAGAATATTAGGTAATATGGGTGAAAATTATATACTATGAAATATTTATTTTAATAATGTAAACTTTTCTAATCTAATACATATCTAAAAATGACATAGAAATATATAATAATTATAGTTGATAGTAAACAAGAGAATATTTTCTATACTTAAATGAGATTATTGAAATGGAGAGAAAAACTATTCCATCCTTTAAAGATTGAAAATTAATATAGTGCATAAAGAAAGAAACATTTCTTTTCTGATTAGAAATGTGTCAGGGATGTGTCCTGTCTCCATACCTTTTCAATCTGTATGCAGAAAAGAGGCTGGATATTATGAGGAATAATGTGTCACCAGGGTTGAAGGTCCATCAACAACCTGAAATATAAAGATGGCATAGTCTTACCTCTGAAACTGATGAGAATCTGAATCATTTGCTACATAGAGCCAAAAATTGTGGTCTGCAATATGGATTAAGCTCAACATTAAGAAAACGAAAATTTTCACCACTGGGCCAATTGGCAGCATCATAATAGATGGAGAAGAGATGGAGACTGAGACTGTTAATAATTTTAGCTTGCTAGATTCCACAGTCGATACTGTTGGCACCAGCAGTCAGGAAATCAGAAGAAAAATTGCATTAAGAAAAATGTTGAACTCTACTTAAGTGCCCATCAACAAATGAATGGCTAGAGAAGCTGTGGTATATTCACACAATGGAATACTATGCTGCATTAAAAAACAAGGAACTTATGCAATATTATTCAAAATGGTTGACTCTGGAGAACATTATACTGAGTGAAATATCCCAGTCACAAAAGAACAAATATTACATGATGCCACTGTTGTAGAATGGGACTGTCCTTGGGGTTGGGGAGAGATTGAGTAAGATGGGTTCAATAATGTATACTGCACTGAAACAGAGGAGGGATAAAACTGTTTAAAAGAGATATATGACTAGGTATTTCTGTCATCACAGGAGTCTAGAGCGAGGGCTACATGGTGGAGGGGACCTGGGGGAGGGTTTGTAAAACAATGAAAGAATCTTTTCTTTTACTTTTCCATAATTTTTGACTCATGTACTTATAACTTGTTAGTCAAATTTGTGTCTTTTAGGTTGCAACACCCCCATGATACATCTTCAAGGATATGAACATGTACGGCCAAGCACAATCAATAAGAGTGCATCTAAATTCCAAAATCAATCTCCATAATAGTCTATGTGTTTCCTACTGCCAAAGGGGCCCTTTAGAGTAGTGAGAGAAGATCTTCACCCTGAAACCCACAGCGTCCCTTTTCAGCAGGAAGTAGCTAAGAGAATATGCCATCCCCTTTTCCTTATGACTCAGGGTGAAGTCTCTCTCAGGGAGGAGTGATAAGGAATGGTAAAGGACACACCGACAAAGGAGATTAATCAGAACTGACTTTGACAAGCACTGTGGCAATTGGACAATTAAAACAGACATTTGGATGGCGGGGAAGAAGAACAAACTGGGGAGGAGGGTAGAGAGAATGGTGCAGCAATGAAGGAATGAAAACACAAAATCCCTGTAAATGTTCATTAAAACTAATAAAATTTAATAATAAAAAAAAAGAAAAATGTTGAAGAGTAAGGATGGCAGTTTAGAGACTAAGGTGCACTTGATCCAGGCCATAATATTTGGTATTACTTGCTGTGCATAAGAGAGCTGGACAAAGACCAAGGATAACAGAAGAAAAATTGATGCCTTTAATTTATGATACTGTAGAAGAGTATTGAACATGCCATGGATTGACAAAAGAACTAGCAAGTCTGTCCTGGTGAATGTGAAATCAAACTGCTCCTTGGAGGCAATTATTTGGAGGCTTGTCTTACATTCTTTGGACACATGGCCAGAGGCTATAAGTCTTTAGAATAGTATATCATTCTTGGAAGGGTTGAGGGACAATGGTGCAGGAGAGGGAAAACCCAGGTGAGATGGATTGACACAATAAATGGGATAAAAGGGTAGATATATCAGAGACAGTGAGATTGGCTCAAAATAGAGGAAGATTCGAATCTATTGTGCCTAGAGCTGCTATAAGTTGTAGATGACAGTACATAATCACAATATAAAGAAACAAATGCTAGCATGTTCTGTTGAATCAAAGATAGCTAAACTTGGTCTCATAAATTTTGCTATATTGTCAAGAAGCACTCGTCTAGAGAACAAGCTTGGTAATGTAGAGGATCAGTGAAAAAGAGGAACACTCTAAATATAGTGGACTGACAGTGCTATCCACAAGGAGCTGAAGTACAGCAATTATTCTGCAAGTGGCACAGGATGGGCAGTGTTTCATCTTGCTGACCATTGTGTTACTATGACTTGGAATCAACTGGATAGCACCTAAAAATAACCACCACGAATATATGAACACTCTTATTTTATGATGTTATTGTTGTTATGTGCCGTCAAGTCATTGGCGACTCATAGCGACCCTATGTACAACAGCCCTAAATCTTGCTACGTACTGTGCCAATCTCACTGTCTCCAACATACCTACCTCATTACCCCAGTCACTTAATCAATCCACCTCATAGAGGGTCTTCCTCTCCTGTGCTGTCCCTCTACTCTCCCAAGCATGATGTACCTTTCCAAGGACTGGTTCCTCCATGTCCAAAAAATGTCAGACAAAGCTTCAGAATCCTTTCCTCTAAGAAGCAGCCTGGTTTAACCCTCTCCAGGATGAATCTGTTTGTTTTCCTAGCAGTCCACGGTATATTCAATACTTTTTCTCCAGCACCACAGCTCAAAGGCATCAATTCTCATTCCATCTTCCCTAGTCATTGTCCAGATCTCTGATGCATAACAAGTGATTGCAAAGACCATGGCCTATATCAGGAACACCTTAGACTCCAGAGTAACACCATTGCTCTCTAGTAGTTTGGAGAGGTCCCTAGCAGCAGACTTTCCCATCTAAATATGTCTTTTAATTTCCTGGCTGTTGGTGCCAGGAGTATTGACTGTGAAGTCAAGCAAACTACTAAAGCTGTTAACAATTTCAGTCTCTTCACCTTCCATATTGATGCTGCCAGTTGTCCGAGTGGTGAATATCTTTGTCTTCTTGATATTGAGTCTTAATCTATATTGAAGGCTGCATTCCTTGACCTTGAAGCGAGTGCTTCAGGTCTTCCTCAGGTTCAGCAAGAAGGGTTGTGTCATCTGGATAACACAGATTGTTGATGAATCTTCCACCAATCTTGATGCCACAATTCTTCCCATACAACCCAGCCTCCCAAATAATCTGTTCTGCATATAGGTTGAAAACATATGGAGAATAGGACACATCCTTGGTGTAAACCCTTCCCAATTTTGAACCATGCAATATTTCCTTGCTCCGTTCCGATTACTGCCTCCTGGTCCAAGTATAGGTTTCACATTAGCACAAATAAGTGTCCTGGGAATCTCTGGGAGTCAGCCACAGTTTGTTGTGATCCGCACAGTCAAATGTCTTTACATAATCAATGAAACACAGACATTCCTCTGGTACTCCCTGCTTTCAGTCAAAATCCATCTAACATTAACTAAAATATTCCTAGTACCACGACCCCTTTTAAACCCAGCCTGGACTTCTGGCAGTTCTCTGTTGATTTGCTGTTCCAGTCATTTTTGGATCATCTGCAGCATAATTTTGCTTGCATGCAATAAAAATGTTATTGCTCAATAATTTCCAGACTCTGTCGAGTCACCTTTCTTTGGAATAGTAACAAATACAGATCTCTTCCAGTCAAGTGGTTGTTCTCCAGATTTCTTGGCATAACTTGTTGAGCACATCTAGGGGAGCATCTGTTAGCTGAAATATGGCAATTGGCATACCATCTATTTCTGGGGCCTTATTTTTTGCCAGTTCCTTCAAAGCAGCTTGAAGCTCTTCCTTAATCACCAGAAAAACAAACAAACAAACAAAAAAAAACAACCCCAACAACACCGAAAAACAAGCCTTGGGATTTTTTTCTTTTTTTTTTGTCAGTGTTTTTGTTTTTAGGTGTTCTTGAGACAACTTAAAGACATAATGTTTCTAGGATCAACAGATTTGAACTTTGCTCTGTACTGCACCATTCTGAAGATCTCTCTCATGCTTAAGTTCTTAAGATTATTTTGGTTCTAACTGTGTTAATCTATATCCTTGAGGGTCTTCCTCTTTTTTACTGACTCTGTTATTATCAGTATGATGTCTTATTCCAAATACTAATCCCCACTGACAATGTGCTCAGAGTGACTGAGGCAGAGGTTACCATCCTTGCCTCCAAGAAGCACTGATTACACTTGCTTTGAGATAGAGTTATTTGTTCCTCTGCCAGTCTTTTGATTTTTTATTTTATTTTCTTTTATTTTTTACTTCTGCCTCCTTGGACATTGATTGTAGTTCCAAGTAAAGTAAAGTTATTGGCAACTTCAATCACTAGGAAGATAGTTACATCACATCCCTGTGTCTGTGGTCTCCCAGGGCCTGGGAAAACCTGAAGCTTATGCCAAACACCAGCACCAAGATATTCACCTGAGTCACTGCTGTGCCACACACCTCTAACCAAGTCTCCCTTCTGTCGCCCTGTGATAAGCCTCAGCTGAGGCTAGAAATGGGTGTCCTGTATCATAATGTTTGTATGCCTAATTGTAGTTACAGCATGTTGTTACAGGTAAAGCATCTACATATCATTTCTTTATATTTAGAATTAAGCAACAATGTTAGTTTCAAGACACAAGCACACCTGATTCAAACCATTGTCTTTTTATTTATATTCTACACATCTGAGATCTGGATAGTCAATAAAGATCATAGAAGAATAATTGATTGATGCTTTTTAATCATGATGTTGGAGAAGATTCCTGAATATTCTATGGACTGCTAAAAGAACAAACAGATATGTCTTGGGGAAGATGAAGTCACAATGTTCACCGAAGGCAAAGATGGCAAAGCTTCATTTCTCATACTTCGAGCATGTTGCTAGAAGCTTTTCCTTGGAAAGGAACATCATACTTGGAAAGGTAGAGAGTTGGCAAAAGAGAGTTAAGACCCTCAACGAGATGGATAAACACAATGATTACCGCAACGGGCTCAAGTGTGTCCGAGTGGATGAGACTGGCACAGGATAGGACAGTGTTCAGGTCTTTTCTTTATAGGGTCACTATGAGTCGTATGCCACAACATCTGACAATAAGCACAATTACTGCTATGTTATAGTTGCATTTGTATTGTTTGCTCTTAGAACAGCAATTGCTCTTAGTTAAGTCTGATATACTGCTGTAACTTGGGTGTTGCTCTGATGTTAGAAGATATACCAATAGTGTTTTCTATGCCAGAAGGGTCATCGATGGTGGACAGGTTGCAGCGGAATTATTAAATCATAACAGAGAAGGAAGGAAGGACTGACAGACTACAGGAGCAACTGGCCTTCATAATCCCTATGAACAACAGAGAAGCAGTAGTAACTATAGAGTTAGAAGTGGAGCCCAAGTGGGAAGTCATTCAAATATGAGGAAAAACAGTTGCAAACAACAGTTTAATAATAGTAGTAACAACAGTAATAATAATATTGTGGGAAATACAGAGATGAGTGTAGGAAAACTGGAAATGGTAAAAAAATGGAATGCATGAATATTGACATTTTAGACAGTGAATTAAGAAGGACTTGCATGGGCTGATTGAAAAAAGGGCTGAACAAACATATGATCTCCTATGCTGGGAATGAAACATTGAGAAAGAATAGTGCTGCACTCAGAAGTAAAAGGACACTTTCAAGGCCTACCCTAATGTACAATATTGTAAATGATAGGATGCTATACATTGAAATGCAAGGAAAGCCCGTTAACACAATTATTATCCAAATGTATGCACCAACAACTAGTGCCAAAGAGGTGCACATTGAAGATTTCTTTTTTCTTCCAGTTTAATCATTTTATTTTTTCCTTCTTAAACATTTCTTTGCCTTCTTCATTGTGTGTGTGTGTGTGTGTGTGAGTGTGTGTGTTTGTGTGTGTGTGTGTGTATCGTGTGCTGTCAAATTGTACCTGAGTAGTACAGGAGGAGATTGTCCCTCCTTCTACAGCAGGGCATCTGGTGGATTTGAACCACGTGCGTCTGGGGTTGCAGTACATCTTCTTGCCACTATGCTACCAGAGCTCCCTTGCCTTCTTAAAATTTTTGTTACATTTTTTTAAGTCTGAAATTCATCAAACATGCACTTAGGATGCATGAATAATCATTGGTGACTGGAATGCAAAAATTGGAAATAATAAAGAAGGAGAGTCAGAAAGTACAGACCTGGTAACAGAAATTTGGTTGAGGAGAAAACGATTTAATTTCATACAGTCAATGATTTATTTATTCATAACAAATCTTTTTCTTTTTAATAAAAATACAAAAGATGACTTTAAACACGGACTTCACCTGTCAGGCTGCACAGGATTAAAACTAATTGCATATGTAGAAGAAATTGTCCTTCTATGTCAGACTGACAACACAGCTCAATGCCAATATAATGAACTGATACATAAGTATTGCACCTTTACTAGCAAATCATAAAGAAAATGCATACAAACACCACGACACAGAAACAACTTTCCTGGTCTCAACTGGGGTCTTCATTTGGAGTAGCACGACAGGGTCCCGCTTGAGGATATTTGGCACAGAGAGTGGTTGGCTGGGAAACAGATTATCAACTATTCATGTGCAAATTCAAATTGAAGCTGAAGAAAATGAAAACAAATCCACAAGAATAAATACAGTCTTAAGACTATCCCATCTGAATTAAAAAATCAACTTAAGAATAAATTTGAGGTATTATCAATGAATGAAGAAAACAAGAGCTGTGCTATGAAATCAATATTATCCATTGAGAGAGCAAAGGTTTTTACAGAGATGAAAGAAAAAAAACAAAATGTAAAAAATTCCAAAACATACCCACAAACAAACAAAAATTACATTAGAGCATTGAGAAACCAAAACAAAGGAAGGAGATGCTGAAGTGAAAGAACTGAACAGAATATTTCAAAGGTCATCTCAAGAACACAAAGTCAACTATGTGCAAAACAAAGATGTGCAAAGAGCTGGAGTTAGAAATTAGAAAGGGGAGAGCATGCTCCACATATCTCAAACTGAAGGGAAGAAAAAAACAAAAACCAAAAAACCACCACAAAATATTGCATTAGAAAGCCAAGAAGCCAAAGTTGAAGGAAGAAATCAAGAAATTAAAGAGCTGAACAGAAAATTTCAAAGAGTACTTTTTCTTAAGCTCAAGGAACTGAAAAACAAATTCAAACTTAGAGTTGCTATAATCAAGGATGCTTTAGGCAGAATATTAATGATCCAGGAAGTATTAAAAGAAGATGGAAGGAATATACTGAGTCATTGTATTGAAAGGAATTGGCAGATACAGAAGAATTTAATGAAATAACATTTGAACAAAAGCCTATAGT
>NW_006399857.1:5319200-5331805 GCF_000299155.1 Elephantulus edwardii
AAATATATCCTGACTGAAAGCAGAGAATACCAAAAGAGTGTCTATCTATGTTTTATTGACTATGTAAAGGTATCTGAAAATGTGAATTATGACAAATTATGGCTAACACTGTAAAGAATGGGAATTCCAGAACATTTAATTGTGCTCATATGAAGTCTATACCTAGGCCAAGAATCTGTTGTCTGGATAGGCCAAGGGGATACTACATGGTTAATATCAGGAAAGTTGTACATTAGGAACGTGTCCTTTCTCCATATTTATACTAATGTATATGTTGAGCTATTTGAGAAAGTGGACTCTAAGAGAAAAATGTGTCAACAGGATTGGAGGAACCTCGATTATGCAGATTACAAATCCTTGCTTAGTATAAACTGAGGAGGACTGGAAGTGCTTGCTACAAAAGATTAAGATTAAGGACTTTAGCCTTCAATATAGATTACATCCTAACATGGAGAAAACAAACATTCTCATCAATGGACTGATAAGAACATGATTGTTGGTGAAAAGACTGATGTGTGATATTATAGCTAATGTTAAATGGATCTTGGCTGACAGCAGGGAAGACCAGAGGAATGTCCATCTGTGTTTCATAAATTATGCAAAAGCATTTGTCTATGTGGAACACAACAAACTGTGGCTGACTCTGAGAAAAATGGGAATCCACTTGATCAAATTATGTGAAACATATACTTGGACCAGGAGGCAGTCGTCAGAACAGGGCAAGGAAACACTGCAGGGTTCAAAATTGGGAAGGGCATACGCCAGGAATGTATCGTATCTCCAAAACTTTTCACTCTATATGCAGAACAGCTTTTCCAAGAGCCTGGACTCAATGAGGAGAAATGTATCATCAGGATTGGAAGAAGATTCATCAATAATCTGTGTTATGCAGATGATACAATCCTGTTTGCTGAAACTGAGGAGGACCTGAGTTGCTTGCTGCAGAGGGTCAAAGATTGCAGTCTTCAACATGAATTGATGTTCATTATAAAAAAAAAAATCAAAGATTTTCACCACTGGGCCAATTGACATCATCATGATAGATTGTTAACAGCTTCCTTTTGCTTGAATTCACAACACTCTTGGTCCCAACAGCCAAGAAATTAAAAGTCAAGTTACACTGGGAAAGTCATCTGTCAGTGACCTCTCCAAAGTATTAAAGGGCAATGATGTCAGTCTTGAGACTAAGATGTGCTTCCTTAAGACCATAGTCTTTGCAATTATTTGCTAGGCATCAGAGAGCTAGACAGTGACTAGAGTTGATAGCAGGAGAATTGATGCCTTTGAGCTATGGTGCTGGAGAATAGTATTGAATATACTACGGAATGCTAAGAGAACAAACAGGTTTTTCCCAGAGAAGATGAAACCAGGCTGCTCCTTGGAAACAAGGGTTCTGAAGCTTTGTCTGGCATACTTCGAAAGTGTTGCAAGGAGGGATTAATCCTTGGAGAGGGACCTCATGCTTGGATGTGTGGAGAGTCAGCTCAAGAGAGGAAAACTCTAGATGAGATGAATTGATTCAATGACTGTGTTAATGGAGATAAGTGTGTCAGAGACAATAATGTTGGGTACAGGATAGAACAGAGTTTAGGGTTGTTGTACATAGGGTCGCTTTGAGTTGCAGATGGTTCAGTGACAAAAAAAAAAACTCAACCAACCCAAAACAAAACAAAATAACAACAACATCAAATCTGGTTAAAAAAAAACAGTATGGAGATATGCAGAACAGATTATCCAGGAAATTTTGCTATATGAGGAGAATTGTGGCATCAGGATTGGAGGAAGACTCATCAACAATCTTCATTTTGCAGATGACATAACTCTGCTTACTGAAACTGAGGAAGACCTAAAGCACTTGCTGCAGAAGGTCAAGGACTGCAGCCTTCAATGTGGATTGAAGCTCAATATAAAAAAAAAAATAAATAAGGATTTTCACCACTGCGCCTATTTGAAGGATCATGAGAGATGATGAAGTGATTGAGATTTTTAACAGCTTCACTTTGCTTGGCTTCACCATCAATGCTCTTGGTACCAGCAGCCAGGAAATGTAAAGATGTATTTCATTGGGAAAGGCTGATGTCAGAGACTTCTTACAAGTACTGAAGAGCAACAACATCTGTCTGAAGAATAAGGTGCATCTGATTCAGGCCTTGATCATTGCAATTACGTGCTATGCATCAGAAATCTGGACAATTAAAAGTGGTGATAGAAGGAGAATTAATGCCTTTGAGCTTTCCTGCTGGAAAAGAGTACTGAAGATAAAATGGATGGCTTTAAGAACAAACAGGTTTGTCCTAAAGAGGGTACAACCAGGCTGCTCCTTGGAAGAAGGGTTCTGACGCTTCATCTGAAATATTTTGAACATTTTACAAGAAGGGACTAGTCCTCTAAGAGGGATATCATACTTGGGGAAATGGAGGGTCAGCTCAAGACAGGAAGACCCTCAATGAGATAGATTGATTGATTCAGTGACTGGGGTAATAGGTATAGGTGTGTCAGAGACAGTGAGATTCACACAGGAAAGAACAGGGTCTAGGGCTGTTGTACAGAAGGTTGCTATACGTCTCAAACTACTTGATGGTACATAACAAGTGGTTAAAGAAAAGGGTGTGGGCACATCCATGTTTATTGCTTCCTTGTTCACAATAGCAAAGAGTTGGAAACAATCCAAGTCCCCATCAACAAATGAACTGATAGAGAAGCTGTGTTATAGTCACACAATGGAACAGTTATGCAGCACTGAAAAACAAAGTTGATGATCATGGAAGACATTACGCTGAGTGAAATACCTCAGTCACAAAAGGACAAATACCGCATAATGTCACTGTTGTAAGAAAGGATTGGCATTGGGGTTTGGCGAAAACTAAGAAAAAAGTGGATAAATATTGTACATAGCATTAAAACAGACAAGAGAGAGAACTGTATAAAAAGAATATGTGATTAGGTATATCAGCATAATAAGAATCCAGAATAAGAGCTGCATGGTAAAGTGGTCTGAGGTGGGGGGTGGGTAGGAGAGGCACTGTATAACAATGAAAGAATTTTAAAAAAAAGAACAAAGTAGGGTGGGCAGAGAGGAAAATGTGCATCAATGAATGAATAGAAATCCAAGTTCTTTATAAACTTTCATTAAAATCTAAAAAAAAAACCCACCCCAAAATAAGGCTGGCATCTGGCTGTTTGTACATACTATTTTCCCACCATTAGCTGTTCACTGTTATCCACCTCAAATAATCATCCAACTACCATTTGACTTGAAAATATTATTCTTACTATAATGAAGTACTATAGAAAAAGCAACAAATATCTTATTTACCAGTAATGCTTTACATCCAAAAATGATGGTGAAATAAATTCCATTAGAATAAACTGGGAGTTAAATGTTTATGTCAAATACTACATAAACTTTGATGAATATAGATATCTGGACATGCACTTGAAAGTGTGTTTAATTAGAAGAAAAATGTTGTTCTATATTATATGTTCGTATTATTATAGTTTGATGCATTTCATTAGGTTCCTTATAAATAAACTTCTCAGAGAACATATAATTTTCTCCTTTTCTTATAGATAATATTCTTCATATTATATATATGATGATATATATGATAAAATAATACAGTATACTTTTTACAATAAACTTAAAAATTAACAAGTAGCTTTTGCACCTGTATGCTTATAGTTTTTGTATGTAAAACCACAATGACTTAAATTCTGATATGCACTAATATAACAGCTTCTACAGTATTATGTTCACTGTTGTTGTTGCTATTATATGCCATCAAGTTGATTATGACTCAGCAATCCTATGAATAATGGCTCTGAACTCTGCTCTATCCAGAGCCAACCTCCCTATCTCAGTCACACTCAACTCCCTTGCCATGGTCACTGAGTCCATCTATCTCACCTGGAGTTATCCTCTTCTATACTGACCCTCTACCTTTCCAAGCATGATATCCTTCTCCAAGGTCTGGTACCTTCTGGCAATATGCCTAAAGCGTATGAGACAAGAGCTTCAAAGTACTTGCATCCAAGAAACAAACTGTTTTCAACCTCTCCAGGACAGGTCTATTTGTTCGCATGTTATGTTCAAAAATGTTCTCCAGTACCACAACTCAAAGACATCATTCTTCTTCTGTCATCCTTATTCATTGTCCAACTCCAGATGCATAGCAATCAATTGTAAAAATCATGATCTGGATCAGGTGCACCTTAGTCTCTAAAGTGACCTCATTGCTCTTTAGCACTATGATTAATTTAACTTTACTTCATCCACTTATTATTGGCATTAGAAATGTTACTATTTACTTGAATCTCTAAAAATTAATCTATGTTTTTATTATATTGACTACGATTTCAGTTTCCACAGAATGGCTTTTTTCAGGATAGCATAGATCTATGAGAAAGCTCCTATTTTAAAAAGCAAAATTATGTTAACATTTAACAATGTAGTAAAAATTGGGAGGAAAGTGAAGTACATAAATCATTTTAATGTTGAAAGAAGTAGCACAATATTGTTGATTATGGAAACAAAGGACTATTTTAAGTACTTAATATGCAGGACATGCATGATGAGTCATTAGTCAGGGAAAAAAATTATTGCTGGCCATTAAAGAATTAGCTTTCATACAAATGGAAAAGTTGATTAGTGCCTCTCAGAGTGTATGGTTTCTAAAATTATGAATTTAATGAATGTGTAAAATATTTAATTTCACACATAAATATCTGTGAAGAGAAATTATTTTGTATAGTAAATGTAATTTCTTTTACATGTGTAATCAATATAAAATCTCAAATCATAATGTAATTTTTAATAACATTAATTCATGTCAGTTTTGTCACAAATGTTATAACATTCATACATGTTTTTAGATATTCTTGAAACAGAAAATATGTCATAGAAATCAATTTATTATTTTTGGTGTAGAGATTTATTATCTATGAAAAGTATTCTGATACTGATTCAGCCTAAGAGTTCCTATTAGGTGTCCCAAATTTATATTGTAGAATTATATAAGAACAAAAATAATAAAATTTTCTTATTCATTTTGCCTATAATAAGTTAAAATAGCAAAAGATTAAAGAAGGTGATAGTAAATTAATCCAGTAAATCTCATATATTTCACCTATTATATATCCTAGGATACAGTATAGATCAATAATTACTAAAATGCAAAGGCTTTAATCTTCTTAAACTTTAGGAGTACCTCTGGACACCATACACGGTATATCATCTTGCAGTGCTTTTTATGGATTTTATCACAGAGAATAATTTGTGTCATAGATTCCATATGAATACAAGTTCTTTATCTACAAGAATGATCATGCAGTGCTGAATCAATTGTTTATATTTAAATTTTAATTTAAACATTTGGGAATGTTGTTTTAGTTTATTCTGTAAAACAGAAATAGAAGTTCTTAGCTAATAAGAGACAACATAAGGAATAATTTGGGGGAAATCTTAACAATAACTATTAAATCAATATTATTTGTCATTTGAGGATTAAAAAATCCATAAACATTTACTTGTTTGTTATGTGTTTATGCTTACCCTATGAATAACAACTCTGAGTCTTTTTCTGTCTTGTACTATTATTATCATCATTCCTGATGCACTTAAACCCATTGATAAAGTCACTGTGTCTAATTGAAAGTCATCTCCTTTGCTGACTATTGACCTTTCCAAGTATAATGTCTTTTTCCAAGAACTAGCCTCTTCTAACAACATTCTCAAAGTAAGTGAGACAAATTTTCTTGACCTTTGCCTCTAAGAAGAACTCTGGCTGCACTTTCCCAAGACATATTTGCTCATGCTTTTGGCAGTAAAATGGGATATTCTGTACTTTCCTGAAATATCACATTTTAAAAGCATTGATTTTTCTTCTGTCATCCTTAGCCACTGTTCAACTTAACAAATGTATATAGCAAGTGATTGAAAAACTCATGGCTTAGACCAGTCTTTAAGCAGATACCCTTCTTTGTTAGCGTTACAGAGAGGTCCTTGAGAGTAGATTTTCCCCAATACAACATATTTTTCAATTACTTAACTCCTAGTACAAATGATGTTGATTGTGGATCCAAGTAAGAGGAGATCATTGGAATCTTTTGTATGTGTTTATATGTGTGCTTACGTGTGTGTATAAGTAATAATCATAATAACATTTATTATTAAAGTTATTCTTGTTTTTGTTTTCTTATCATTTAAACCTCAATATATCCAAGAGGTTAAGTGGTTTTTATTTTGTGCAAAATGATTTTGGATAATTAGTGTATTGCATTGATTTTTATGCATTTCTCACTAGATCCAGCCTATAGATTTGATATTAGTGAATTATTTTCAGAATCCTTCTTAAAATAGATGGCTTAATTTATTAAAAACAATGATAATATTAACAATAAAATTCTTGAAAATCCTATGGAATATACTTGCTTGCACTCACTCTGAAAATTTTAAGTTGTGTTTTGTTGTATACTATTGAATTGGAACTGGCCCATTGCCTACCCTCCAGTGGGTTTCAGGGCAGTTAATTGCACAGGAGGAGATTCCCCATCTTCTGCAGAGCAGCTGGTGGGTTCAAACTGAATACCTCAGGATTGCACCACAAACTCTTACCACTGTTCCAGAAGAGTTCTTTAGCCCTTCTTAAGAATTTAAACAAACAAAATTAATTTAGAAATTAAAAAAATAATTTAAACAAATAAACCACAAATTGGCTCTTTAAATTGGAGCATGAAACTAAATCTCAAAATTCTAAGCAGAATATTTGCTCTATTAGTTTCTTCCCAATGAACAAAGCTAAACAATACATGCTCATATTCTCATTTACATGAGAACAGAAAAAGACTATGGTTAGGAAGTGAAAAGCATCATCCTCTCCGAAAAATATTAAATGTATAATCGATGCATACCTGTTGTTAGCTGTTATCAAGTACATTACAACTCAGAGCGACACAACAAACAACATTAAAACTTTGTCCCATCCTGCACCATTTTCAAGATCTCTGCAATACTAGAACAAATTATTAGTCACTGTCAATTTATCTTTCTGAAGTGTGAAGTTTATTTATATATAAAAGAGAAAAAAGGGAGAGTTACTCCACATAAAAATTCTGATATCTTAACTTTTGGAAGTCCTTTGTAAGTTGTTGTCATGCTTAAAAAACAATCCCCAGATGAATTAGACCAGTAGAAGAGTATGGATGAGATTCTGGGAGTTATCTAGTATACAGTAAGTAGTCTTCAATATGGATTGAAGCTCAACATCAAGAAGACAAAGATTCTCATTATTATGTCAGTTGGCATCACCATGATGGATGGAGAAAAGATTAAGGTTATTAACAATTACTGCTTGCTTGGCTCCAAAATCAACACTCTGGGCACCAGCAGTCAAGAAATCCAAAGAAGAATTGCATTGTGAACATCTGCTGTCAGGGACCTCGCCAGTGTACTGAGAATAACAAATGTTAGTCTAGAAACAATGGTACACCTGATACAGGCCATGGTCTTTGCAATTACTATGCATCCCAGAGCTAGATAATAACTAAGGATGGCAGAAAAAGAATCAATGCCTTTGGATTATGGTGCTGGAGAAGAATCTTGGACATACCATGGGACAGCAAGAAAACAAATAGGTCTGTCTTGGAGAGGGTTAATGAAGGTTTTCCTTGGAGATTAGAATTTTGAAGCTCCATCTCACATAATTTGGGCATGTGACAAGGGGAGATCAGTCCTTGGAGAAAGATATCGTGCTTGGAAGGGTGGAGGGACAACTCAGGAGAGGAAGATCCCAATGAGAAGGTCCCAGTAACTGGGGTTATGTGGATAGTTGTGTTAGAATCAGTGAGACTGGCTCAGGAGAGGGCAGGCTTCAAAGCTGTTGTACATAGGATCACTATGAGTTTCGGGCAACTCAAGGGCACATAACAACAACAACATGGTGTCATAGTTTATAGAGAACTAAACTGCTAATTCAGAGATTTGTCCTCTCTGACAGTTCAAATTCACTGGCTTCAGAGTGGGATAAAGAGGAACAAACTTCTTTTATCAAATTTACAGCTTTGGAAAACTGACTGGAATGTTAGCTATCTTTTCCCCCAAGCCAATGGCATTGAGATAGTGAGAAATTACATACAAAAGGATTCAGAAAAAAATATTTATTCTCTTTATTCTCCAGAGTATTGTTGTCATTCCAGGAAAACATAAATAATAACAACACTGTAAAAAATAAATAAAAAACAACAAACCAAAACCAGAGCATTGTACAATTCTACATCCTCATTACAGTTTCTGTGTTGTAAACACTGCATTAACTAATCTCCTTGAGAATTTTCCTCTTTTTCTGATTTCTGCTTTACTAAGTAAGATGACATTCTCTAGGAACTGGTCACTACAAATACCTCCTTAAAGTACATGAGATGAAATCTCACCATTCTTTCTTCTCTTTTTTTCTCACATTCATTGTTGCTCATTTCCTCCCCATAGCCTCTCTTCTCCATATTCCAAACCCTTTTACAATGTACCTCCTGTCCCTGATTCTTGTCATCCATATAAAGCCTAATCAGATACTACTTTCAGACAGTTCTTCCTCTCATCATTTCCAATGCAATGTCCATTATCTGTCCACTCTTTTTCTATTCTTCTTCTGAGCCCTCATGTGTGTCCCTTGTGATTGCGCCATATGTGTTCTTTTGCGGATGAACACTTGGGTGTTGCTTCTATCTCTTTATTATTGTGAATAATGCAGCAATAAACATGGATGTGCAGCCAACTTTTTAAGTTTCAGCTCTGGTTTCTTTAGGGTACATTCCCAGTAGTGGAATTGCTGGGCCAAAAGGTATTTCTAGTTCCAATATTTTAGAAAGTGTCAGACCTCCTTCCATAACGGCTGCATCATTTTACATTTCCACCAGCAATGAATAAGAGTTTCATTCTCTCTACAAGTTCATCAGCATTTTTAATTTGCTACCCTGTTTAATTTTTCTCTTGATGCTTAGGTGTATTATGAAGGACAGTGTGTACTTCTTCTGCAATAGTTTCATTTTTCCTCAATTAAGCTCATGATAAATGTAATTTTGTTCTCCAACTATATAATTCAAAGGTGTCAATTCTTTTCACATTCTTCCTTATACATTGTCCAATTATCATATGCATATTGTGCAATTGAAAACACAATGAATCAAGTCAGGTTTACTTTAATTTTCAGTGTGAAATCTTTTTTTTTTAATAAAGAGCTATATTTCGTCAGATTTTCTTAATGCACTATGTTGTTCGATTTCTGGACTGCTGTTCAGTTGACAATGATTGTGGATATAAGAAAAAATAAAGTCCCTGGTGATTCTTTCCCCCCTCATGTATCATGATGTGGACAAATAAACAAAAGTATGGAAGATGAAGAAAAGATTGATGTTGTGAAGGATCTAATTTTATTTGAATCCATAATCAACAGACTGGGTAGTAGCAGTCAAGAAATCAAAAGGTATAATGAACTGGGTCAACCTATTATCAAAGACCTCTTAAAAGTGCTGAATAACAAAAGTGTCTATTTAAAGACTAAAGTGCAACTGATCCAAACCAGGATATTTTCAATTACTTCATAAGCATCTGAAAGTTGGACATTGAATAAAGAAGACTAAAGAAGAATTGAGACATTTCCGTTGTAATGTTGAAAAAGAATATTGTATATACCTGAGACTGCCTAAGGAACTAACATATCTGTCTTGAAAGGGGCATGACCATTCCTTCCAATTCTTTGGGAATAAGGATGGTAAAACTTGATCTCACAGACCTTGGATATATCTTGAGGAGGTTCTAGTTCTTAATGAAAGATATCATGCTTGGAAAGGTAGAGGGTCAACATATAAGCAGAAGACTCTTAAGGAGGTGACTGGACATAGTGACTATAAAATGGGCACTTGAGCATGGCAGAAGTTATGAGGATATCACAGTATAGGAGAAGATTTCATTTGTTCTTTATATTGTTACACAAAGTTATAGGGCACTTAAAGTGATGATGGTCAAGGTCCAATGATGGTTAATTTTATAGAACATGAGAATGGGCTGCACAGCAGGAAGAGGAACTGTGTGGCAGGAAAAGGTACTGTGCCTTACAGTACTTTGGGGAAAATACTGCAGTTTAGCTACACCATACAGGACCGCTTAAACTCAAGTAAAAGGGAGCAGAACAGCTCAAGTGAGGTGGAGACACCAGATCTGGAAGGGAACAACAGACTTACTGGTTTCCCACTGCGATATTTTGGGAGAGAGACAGCCATTACGTTAAGAAGGGAGCACAAATATATACGTCCTTCACAAAGCATTGGCATTCTCTTGGTCTCTATATAGTTACATTGACCTAACATCTACTAAGAAAATACTCACATAATGTCAAGAAAGCAGCAGTCTGTTTCAGTTATCATGGAAAAAACAAAATAACTCTTCTAAAAAATCAGACCCAATGAGTACAACAACAGACCCAATAAATACAACAGATGGAAAGAACCAAAAGAAATATATTAATGTGGAATTATTTGCACAACTAAAGAAGAAGATGCAAATGATGAAAGAAACAATTAAGAAAGCAAATAATTCAGAGACAACATCCAGAAGAAGGTGAGGAGCAACTTGAGCAGCTATGGAAGAAAATGCAAAAGGTGAAAGAAAGAATTTATAGTAAAGATAAAGAAGCACAAGAACTTAAAAAATCATCACAAGACAGAGAGAGTACAGCAGTACATTACTGGAAATAACAACAACAAAAAAAACCATGAAAATGCAATCTAGAATATTAAGACTGAAAAGCAGAAGTGTCCAACACATGAGTAGGGGGAGGAGGGAACAGTATAACTGAAGAGATGGAACAGAGAGTCAGTGAGCTGGAAGACAAGAACCTCATTGAAACCATACTAGAAGAAGAATCAGAGATGAAACGTAATGAAAATGAAGAAAACATTGGAATCATGTGCTATGACATCAAAAAAGAATACCATGTATATAACTGGAATTCCAGAACAGGGGAGTGGCAGGGAAATAACTTAGAAAATTGTGGAAGAAATACTAGAAGAAAACTTCCCAAGTATTTTGAACAATGGGGACATCAACATTCAAGAAGCTAAGTGAACATCAAATAGATTAGACCCAAATAGAAAAATGTCAAGACATCATAGTCAAATTCTCCAAATTAAAAGTTAAGGATAGAATTCTAAAAGCAGCATGAGAGCAACAGAGTTACCTACAGCAGGAAAACAATTAGATTAAATTCTCATTTCCAGTAAAAAACATGCAATAAGGCTTTGGTTCTGGTGAGAATTTGGGTGCAATGTTTACTGACCATTGGCTGTGAATTGACTGTCTTTGGCCTCCTATTTAAAAACTAATTTGGTCACCAGTATGGGGCTGGAATCCAGGTATTAAGCATTCTGAAGCAGCCTGACTCTAGAGATTTGATCTCTAGTTCTGGTGAGAACTTGAGCGCAATGTTTACTGGCCATTGGCTGTGAGCTGACTCAATGGCACTTAAAAAGAACAACAACAAAAACATAGAGAGAGTTCTTTTGGACTGATGGATAGAACGTTATGCTACCAACCCAAAAGTGGGTGATTTTAGTCTGCAGCCCTCAGACCAGGTTTTAATTGGTTTTGGTCAAGCATTCTTCTAAGTGTTATAGCACTGGTCTGTCCATTTGCTGTACAGAGGAACTCATGGTTGCTATGATGCTAAACACTGTGACACTGGAGTGTCAAATGTGATAATGGTTACCCATGGGGGACAGTGTTTGATGGAGCTCCCCTCCTAAAATGAGCTTGGAAGCAGGAGTGGCATTTATTTCTGAAAAGACTTACCTCCGGAAAATCTATGAACATGGATAAAGGATGAAAGTTATACAAGTATTCAGGTCTTTTATTTATAGGGTTGCTGTAAGTTATCTATGACTCAATGATATTTAGGAACAACACACAGTGGTAGTTACCAAAACAGCATGGTACTGGTAATGACAGGCACTTATACTAATGGCACAAAATGGAGAACCTAGAAATAGACCCAGATATCTATGGACAACTGATGCTCAACACAGAAGTAAAACTTATAAAATGAGAAAATGACAACCTATTGAACAAATTGTCCTGACAAAACTAGACTGCTTCCTGAAGAAAGCTGAAACAGTCTCCACATCTCACACCATACACAAAAGTCAACTTATGGTGGAACAGAGAACTGGAAGAAAAGCCCCAAACTATAAAGTTCAAAGAGACAGGGATCAAATTTGGAAGGTCTGGTCTATGGTACAAAGATACTAATAATCACAGCCAGAAATGCAGTCTGAAGAGGACAAAATTAATAAGTGTAACCTTCTAAAGATTAAATTCCTGTGTGCATCAAAAACTATTTCCAACAGGGTAAAAAGAAAATCTACAGACTGGGAACAAATATTTGGTAATGTCATCTCAGAAAAGAGTTTCATAACAAAAGTTTACAGAATATTCTGGGACTCAACAAAAAAAGACTGATTACAATTTACAAAATAGGCAAAAGACATGGAAAGCATTTGCATGGAGCAATAAATTCAAATAGCCATCAGATACATGAAGAAATGCTCAAAATCAATGA
>NW_006399857.1:5332615-5335762 GCF_000299155.1 Elephantulus edwardii
TAAGCAAATCAATAAATGAAAACAAGTAAACAAACCAGCAATTCTAGTATTCTCATTTTTCAGCAAAGATTCAACTGACATCAATAATGATATCTATCATTTCACTTTCTCATCGGAATCCACTTGAATTTCTTGCAATGTAGTGCTGCAGTTTTTATCACTACTGTATTTAGCAAAAGTTTACCTACTTGTGATACTAAGGATTTTCTCACATCTTATAGCATCAGTTTTACATAATAAAGGGGAAAAGTAGCTATACATAATGAAAATATGAGTAAAGACTTTTTAAGGGAATAAAGAACTCAAAGCAACACAAGTAAATTCTGAAATAGCTTTATTGTAATCAAATTATTCTTCATCAAAATATATTTATTATTTTGTCTATCAAAATCTTTCCAATATATCCATATATAAATATTTCGTTAACTTTGCAATGCCTTCATTTTTATAAATATAAAAGCTGAATTGATTTTTTTTAAAAAAAGAGATTGTCTATATTGATGATAATTATTCACAACAAATTCCAGAAAACTGAAGTGAATTAAAACTCATCTATCGTTTTTAGTAGGTGTCATTGAATGCAGTAAGGTTTATAGTAATGTCATGAACAATAGATCTGAACCCTGTTCTATTCTGTCCCTGTCCCCATCATCTGTGACATACTTAGGAATATTGCTGCAGTCACTGTTTCAATTCATCTCATTAATAGCCTAAAAGTATTATATTTTAGGGCATTATTTTTATCGTAGGAGTATGTAATGAGGGTTGCAGAGTGGATTATATTTGGGGATAGGGAGTGGGGTTTGGGGAGGTGCGGGGGAGGTTGTGTACCAATGAGGGAGTTTTTCTTTTGCTTTTCAAGGAGAGGAGCAAATGGGGGGGGAGGGGTTTGTGCGGGGAGAATGGTGCAAAAATGAATGAATGGAATCCCAAAATCTCTGTAGATGTTCATTGAAATGAAAAATAAACAACCTAAATTAAAAAAAAAAGTCTTCTACTCTTTTGTTGATCCCCCACCTATGAAAGTACAGTTTCTTTTTCCAAGGAATAACCTTTCTTAACAACATATCAAAAGTATGCAATACAAAACTTCACCTCTAAGGAATACTCTGAATAAACTTTGTCCAAGACATGTCTCTTTGTTCTTTTAGCAGTTCACTGAGTGAAAAGTACTGAAATCCCATGAACAGCCACAATAACCAAACAGATCCGTCTTTGAAAAAGTGCAGCTAGAGGGTTCCCTGGAGGCAAGGATGGCGAGACATCCTGTCACATAGTTTTAGCATGTCGCTAAGAGAAGCTATTCCTTAAATGCCTTACAGCTATGGGCAGACCCTCAATGAGATGGATTTACACAGCGTCTGCAACAATGGATTTTAGTGTTAAGATGGTGAGGATGGCATAAGACAATACAGGGTTCAGATCTTTTGTTCAATGTGACAGACACTATAGTATTTTGCTGCTGCTGTTGTTGTGAGTATTGTTATTTACCATCAAGTCACATGTGACTCAGTCTCGCTATGTACAACAGATCTAAATCCTGCTCTATCCTGAGCCAGCCTAATTATTGTCTCTGACACACCTACCACCATTGCTCCAGTCATCGAGTCAATCCATCTCATCGAGGGTATAGCATCCTACAAAAACTTGGATGAGAATAAAATATTAAGGAAAAATGGCCTCACATTCATGGCTAAAATGACGATTTCTAGATCTATCATGAAGAACAATGCTGTGAGTAACAAGATACTATGCACATATGTAGAAGGAACACCTGTTAACAAAATTATTAGTCAATTATATACAACAAAACCTAAAGCCAAACAGGGGTATATTGAGGGTTTCTACCAACTTTCCCAATCAGAAATAGACCGAATATGCAATCAAGAGGCATTAATAATATTCGGACACTGGAAAGCAAAAATTGGCAACAATGAATAAGCAATAGTAACTGGAAAGAGCAGACATAGTGGCAGAAATGAAGCTAGAAATGGGATGATTGAATTTTGTATGTTTGGTGATTTATTCACAGCAAATGATTTTTTAAAGAAACACAACAACATCAACTGTACAAGTAGACCTCACCTGATGGACTTACTATACAGGAATCAGAGGGACTATGTCTATTTCAAGAATTAGCCGTGGAGCTCTTGTGACCAACTGGCAAGAAGCTGCACTGCAATCCAGAGGACATGCAGTTCGAATCCAACAGATGGTCTGCCGGAGAAGGTGGTACAATCTACTCCTGTTCCAGGAGAAAAAGGGGCAATCTTCTCCTGATCTGATTTGATAGCACACACACAAAAATTAAAAAAACAAAAGAATCAGTGAAGATACTCAATATTAGCAGTCAAAAGCAGGCCAAGTGATATCTGTGGAACAATCATTAGTTATTCACCTGCAAGTTCAAGTTGAAACAGAAGAAAATGGAAAGCAAGTGCATCAACGTCAAAGTACAACCTTGGGTCAATCTCACCGGAATTTAAAAATTATCTCAAAGATAAGTGACACTAAACATTAATGACTGAAGACCAAATGAGTTGTGAATGACCACAAGGGAAGAAGGAAAGGACCAAAAGGAGCATCAGAAAAGACTCCTTTATTTTGTAAACACTGTTCTCCAACACTTAACAAAATGAATAAAACAAAAATTAAGAAGAAAGATATGTTCTCAACTTTCTTAGCCTGGCAAAGCATACTTGGGAAAAATATTTCACATGTGTATCTTATTAGAGTTCATTCATATCTAAGGCTAGGAAATAAAATTAAAAAAACAAACAAACAAACAAACAAAAAAAACAAACAAACCAAAAACCCCCAAACTAACTGGACCTCTCCAGACTACTGAAGAGCAACGATGTAAATCTGGAGACTAAGGAGTACCTGATTCATGAACTGCTAGGAGAACAAACAGGTTCATCCTAGAGAAGATGAAAGTAGGAGGCAAGGATTCTGAAGTTCCGTCTGACATATTTTGGACATGTTGCAAGGAGGGACTAGTCCTTGGAGAAGGATCATGTTTGCGAGGGGAGGAACAGTGCCAGAGAGGAAGACCATCAATGACATGGATTGATTCAGTGACTGGAGTACTTTGGGTAGCTGTGTCAGAGATAATAAGATTGGCTCAGGATAGAGCAGGGTTCGGAG
>NW_006399857.1:5336122-5347816 GCF_000299155.1 Elephantulus edwardii
TTAGGTAGTAATTTACAAAATTATTGCTCTTGTGTGTTGCATAGTATTCCATAGTGTGAATATATTGTAATTTCTCAGTACATTCAATTGTGGTTGGATATTCTAGCTATTTCCACATTTTTGTGATGATGAATAACATTGCTATGAACATTGGTGTATAAGTCTCTGTACCTCTGTTCTCATTTTCTCAGAGTGTGTTTCAAGCAGTGGAATAGCTTGGTCATATGGAATTTCTTTGTTCAACTTTTTGAGGAAATGCAAAACTGCCTTCCAGAATGGCTGCACCCATCTACCATCCCACCAACAATGTGTAAGAGCTCCTATCTCACCAGATCCTCCCCAACTGCCCTGCCAAACTCTGCCACTGTTCTTAAACGATATCCTGGGAATTAGTCAACCTATCTTTCAGTAGATTGTTGTCTAATTACTTAAGAGAAACTAATAAACCAAGGATGATGAAGAAGGAAAAATCATGCACTATGCATTTAACCAGCTCAGCTAACTATAACTAAGTTGGTTCCAAGTCAAAGTGACGATCTATCAAGTTTTTAAAGCTGTAAATCTTAACAGAAATAGACTTTCTATTTTGCTCCTATGAAATCTTGATTAATTTGCAAGACAGACCCACAACCTTTGGGTTAGCACTGTATCTAACTACAGAATATGCTTTCAGAGCTCCCTTTTACCTTACTGTTGCTGTTTTTATATACCATCAAGTCAGAAGCAACTTAAAGCAGACCTTCCAGAAGATTTTTAGGGATGGTAAATAACACAGATGGAATTTATATCTTTCTCCTGCAGAGCAGCTATAGATTTGAACTGTGTGACTTCAAGGTGGCAGCTCCTTACCACTACATCATCAGAGCTCCCATTTTTAAAAATTTTATTTTGTTAATTTTAATGAACATTTACAGAGATTTTGGATTTCCATTCATTCATTGTTGCATTGTTCTCTCTGTCCACCCCTCCTTCCAGCCTCCAGCGTGCTCTTCTCTTTGAAACTTCTCTTCCAATTCCTTTTCGGCATAATGACTGTATACTCTTTCCATCTTCTTTTAATGCTTCCTGGATTATTCACTTTTCCCCCCCAAAGCATCTTCAAGTACTGCAACTCGAGGTTTGAATTTGTTAATTGCCTTCAGCTTAAGAAATGCTTAACCAGTTCAGCCCTTTTGATTTTCTGACACCAGCTCCTTACATATTTCATTGTAACACTTTACTTTGTTTTCCTGCACTGCCCTCTGGAATCTTCTGTTCAACTCCTTAACATCTTGAGTTTTTTTCTTTGCTTTGGCTTCTTGGTACTCCAGTGCAATATTAAGAGTTTCTTCTGACATTGATCTAGGTCTTTCTTCCCCCAATGTCTTTGTAATGACCTTTTGCATTCTTTCTGCGTGATATTCTTGATAAACTTCCACTGATACTTTGGCCTTAGCTCCTTAATGTTTCCTCAAAACCTGTTTCTGAAATGGTTTTGAATTTCAGGTGGGATAGACTCAACATCAAAGTTTGTTTCCTGTGGACTTGATTTCAATTTCTTCAGCATCAACTTGAACTTGCATATGAGTAGTTGTTGGTCTGTTCCACAGTCAGCAACTGGCCTAGTTTTCACAGCTGATATTGAGCTTCCCCAGCAACTCTTTCTACAAATGTAATTGATCTGATTCCTAATTAATACATCAGGTGAAATACATGTATATAGCCTACATTTCGTTTCTTATAAAATGTGTTTTCAATGGATAGTTGTTCATTGTACAAAATTCTATCATTCTATCTCTGGCTTCATTTCTGTAACCAAGTCCATGTTTTCCAACTGCTAAAACTTCTTCTCTATTCCCAATTTTTGCATTCCAGTCACCGTTATTATCAATGCATCTTGATTGCATTTCAATCAATATCTAATTGCAAAACTTGGTAGAAATCTTCTATTCCCTCCTTTTTGGCTCTGGTTGTTGGTGTATGTATTTGAATGACGACGGTATTCACTGGACTTCCTTGTATGTGTATTATCTTGTCATTCACAACAATTGTATTTCAAGACAGATCTAGAAATTACTTTTTAAACTATGAAAACAACCGCATTTTTTTCTCATCTTTTCTTGCTCATCATGGGATGTCATATGATTCTCTGACTCAAAATGTCTCATGCCAGTCCATCTCATTTGGCCAATAACTAGTATGTCAATATTTATGCATTCCATTTCCTTCTCAACAATATCCAATTTTCCTATATTGATTTTTCTTATATTCTATGTTTCAATCACTAGTGTCTGTTTACAGCTGTTCATCTTCCTATATGTTTCCAAACTTAAGGGTTAAGCTTCAGTTGCCACATCTGCTAGTCTAAGTGTTCTTGTTATATGTAGAGCTTTCAAATATCTGCTATTTCAGAAGTAGATGGCCAAGCCTTCTTCCTACTCTGTCTTAACTTTATTGCTCTGATTTAGAACATTATCTGACAGACAAGCATTTTACAGAAAAGAGCAGATTAAAGATATTTCACAGTAGTAGAAAAGACCCAGCAGATTCTGTGTTGTCCCCATCCTTGCCAGCTGTGTATTAAGTCATCCCATGCCCTGCACCACCAGCAGTGACAGCTACTCCCACCTACTCCATTCAACAACAATCTCTGCTATCCAGCCCTTAATGTGATGGCCTATATAGGTCAATCTTTCTGGGAGTCTCTGTTTCCTAAAAACCTCAAGCTCCTTTCAGTTCAGTTTCTTCCTCTAAGAGCAGTATCTCTTGACTTCAGAAGTTTTGAATTTCTGCTCCAGGATTGACTTCTTGTGCCTTAGGCCATCTTTTCCTCCATTTAATTCTACAAGAGTTTCCCAGGGAAGGTTGTAGAATCCTATAGATTTGTATATAATATTGCCAAGATCTGAATGTGGGCTTGATCCACAGACTTCTGGGAGACATAGTTATTTGTACCTGTATGAGGTCCACAGAGACACCATCTACTACACACATTATACACCTTCGTTCCACCCATTTTACCCTATGCTCTGTGATCTAAGATTTTTTTTATATGGCTAATTTATTACTTATTTTTTGCTCAGCTTTACAGTCAACACCCTTGACACCATTTGTCAGGAAATATAAAGAATTTCACTGGGAAAAATCTGCATCAGGCATCTCTCCAGAGTACTAAGAAGCAATGATAATAGTCTGGAGACTAAGATGTGCCTGATCCAGGCCATAGTCTTCACAATTACTTGCTGTGCATCAGAAAGCCAGACAATTACTAAGGATGACAGAAGACAAATTAATGTCTTTGAGTTGTGGTGCTGTAGAAGAGTCTTCATGGACCATGAAAAAACAAATAGGCCTCTCTCAGAGAGGAGGAAACAAAGTTTTTCTCCTTGGGGGCTAGAATTTTGAAGTTTTTTCTCACAAACTTGGGCACATGGCAAAGAGGGACTGGTCAATAGAGCAGGACATCATGTTTGAAAAGTTGAAGGGACAGCACAGGAGAGAAAGACCCAGATGGAATGGATTGATACAGTACCTGGGGCAATCAGGGTAGGTTTTAGAGTTAGCGATACTGGCTAGGATAGGGCAGTCTTCAGAACTGTTGTACATAGGGTCACTATAAATCACAGAAGACATGACAGAACATAACAACAACAACAAAAACAACATACTTGTAAAGAAAGCACATGCTTCTTATAAATTATTTGCTCCATTGTTGAAAAAAGAACCCAAATGTAAAAATCCTTCACAATCTAAAACAAAAAAAGTTTACAAAGTATTGAGGTTGTTTGGCTCCACAATCAGCACTATTGGCACCAACAGTCAAAATGTTAAAAGAGAAATTGATCTTGGTAAGGCTGCTCTCAGGAACCTCTTGAAAGTGCAATGATGAAGTCTAAAGACTAAGGGATGCCTGAGTCAGCCTATGGTCTTTGTAATTACTTATTTTGCATCATAGTGCTAGACAATGACCAAAGATATTAGAAGACTCAATGCCTTTAAGTTGTGGTGTTAAAGAAGAGTATCGAACATACACCATGGACGGAGAGAATGACACCAGTCTTCTCCTTGGAGACAAGGATTTTCAAGCTCAATTTGTCATTGATGTATCAAATGTGATAATGATTACCCATGGTGAACAGTGTTTGGTGGAGCTCCCTGATTAAAATAAGCATCCACTTCCAAAATAGCTTGCCTCCAGAAACTCTTTGAACCTGGAGAAAGAAGAAAAGTTACACAAATGTTCAGGTCTTTCATTCATAGGTTAGCTATGAGTCACCTATGGTTCGACAGCACTTAACAACAAACAACAACTCACATACTTTGGGAATGTGCCCAGGAGGGACCAGTCCCTGAACAAAGACATTATGATTTGAAGACTGAAGGGACAGCATAGGAGTGGAAGACTTTGGATGAGATGAATTTGCATAGTAACTGGGGTAATTGGGATTGGGGTGTCAAATACAGTGAGACTGGTCAGGATAAAGCAGAGTTCAGAGCTATTGTACATAGGATAGCTATGAGAGCAACTGATTAAATGACACATAAGAACAACAACAAAAACAACCTATTTCACATAATATGTCTTAGAGATTGATTCAAGTACCTGTCTTTATATTCTTTCTTTTATATCACTGTGTATCATTCTGTTGCAAGGGTGTGCCAGGAAGTTTATCCTCCTTGAAGAATAGTTTTGTGATTGCAAAAAGAGGTATTTTTTTTGCTGTGATTGAGCTTGAGAGACAGAAAAATGAAACAAAATATTTCAATGGAGAGTTACAAAAGTGGAATAAGAGTAACAAGAGTTGGAAAAACTTTTGAGAAAAATGTTGAGTGAAACACATGAGGAAAATTATATCTGATAATTCTAGCTAGGACTGAAATTGGTAGTATTTGACTATTACCTTAATCTTGAGTACTTGGAAGTATATGGAGACTAGTTAGTTTCTCTTAGCCCCCAACAAATCACTTTTAACAAAAGCTATTGAAAATAATTTTTCCCCAGTTCTTACTTATTTTTTACTAAAATAAATTTCTCCAAATAACTTAAAAAACATTACTATGGCATATTCAATGTTCACTTTATATGATTTTGTGTATGGACTTATGTAGGAGTCCTTATTCTCCTCTGTTTTTGGTAGTTTATAAACAAAAATAAACTCTGGTGACACACTATAAAGGGAAGTCACAGACTGGGAAAAAATATTTGGTAATGACATGTCAGATAAGGGACTTATATCTGGAATTTATAAAATACTTGAACACCACAATAAGATAAAGGTAAATAATCCATTAGAAAAATGGGCACAGGATATGAACAGACACTTCACCAAAGAAGACATTCGATGGCCAACAAGCACATGAAGAAATGTTCAAAGTCCCTAGCTCTAAGAGAGATGCAAATCAAAACAACAATGAGATATCATTTCACCCTAGTAAGAATAGCAAAATAGAACAGCAAGCAACAAATGCTGGCGAGGATGGGGGAAAACTTGAACTCTTATTCACTGTTGGTAGGAATGTAAGATGGTGTAACCATTGTGGAAGGCGGTGTGCACTTTCTCAAAAAGTTGCAAATAAAGATACCATTTGACCCAGCGATCCCATTACTGGGAATATATCCCAGAGAGACCATGTCTGCCATCCAAGCAGATATATGCACACCCATGTTTATTGCAGCTTTGTTTACAATAGCAAAGAGTTGGAAGCAGCCTAAGGGCCTATCAACAAACAAATGGATAGAGAAGCTGTGGTATATCTATACAATGGAATACTACGCAGCATTGAAAAACAAGGGACTCATGCAATATCATTCAAAGTGGGTGACCCTGGAGGACATTATGCTGAGTGGAATATCTCAGTCACAAAGGGACAAATACTGCATGGTGCCATTGTTGTAGAATGGGTCTGACATCAGGGTGGGGGTATGACAGAAAAAAACTGGATAAATTATGTATATTGAAACAGATGAGGGAAAGAACAGATTACAAGTGATATATGATTGAGTATTATGGTTAGCACAGGAATCCAGAATTAAGGTTGTATAGAGAAGTGTACTAGGGGTGGGGGGTGGGGGGAAGGGACGTGGGAATTGTATACTAATGAAGGAATTTTTTTTCTTAAAAAAAAAAGACATATTGTATGAAGGAGTTTTCTTTTGCTTTTCAAGGAGAGGAGCAAACGGGGGAGGGGGTGTGGAGGTGGGGTAGGCGGGGAGAAAAGGGCAACAATGAATAAATGGAATTCCAAAATCTCTGTAGATGTTCATTGAAATGAAAAATAAATAAATTAATAAAAAAAGATATTTGGCTACTACATATTTTTCAGAACAAATTCACCAGCATCTCTGTGAGAGAAAGATAGGATGTATCCTATCAGACAGATTTAAACCCCAGAAATTTACACTTAATTGAATGTAATTAGCAATTCTTCACTGCCTTGGGTTTGTCTTTTTGTTTCTTTATTTTGCTTTGCTTTTGTTTCTTTCATATTGACAAAATGTGAGCAATTAGCTATTCCATAAATTTATTATCTAAAATTTTGGATTTATTTTCAAATAGATTATTACTACAAATTTTTATTTTGGAAAACAACACAGATTTTAAATTCCTATTTAGAAGCATATATTATTACACCTTTTTTAAACCCTGTGATGATTTTATAGAGTGCTTCTTTTGCTATAAATAGGCCTATTTAAAGAAATCAACCAAGAGGTCTTAGTTTCCAATAACATTAAAAAAAATCAATTAATCTGCTGAGTCACAACTAACTCGTAGCTGACTCTTCAGTGGGCATTCACAGGCTGTGAATTGCATGGAGGAAATGACCCTTCTGCCCCTTGAGGAGATTTCTGTAGATTTCCATTTCCAGAGAGGCAAGGCCTTTGGTTAACACCACAACTCCCTCCAGACTAGAATATGGTATTGTTATTACATTGAGAGTATGACTCAGCCCCAGGTATTTTTCTGAAATATTTTAAATTACCTTTTTATTTCAGTAAAAGTTTACGAAGCAAATTCTATTCAGTAATTCATATTCATTATGGTTTTATGGTTGGTTGATTAAAATCCACAAAACATAATAACACTCTTTTCACTTTCTCTCTGCAATTCCCACTTCAAATTCATCCTTCTTTCCTATCTCTTTTTGCCCTTTGAGTTTTATTCCTGGTCAAATGCTGCTGTATAATCTAGAATGGCTAATTATTCTAAGAAATGTATTCCTCATTATTGATCATTACATAGGGCTGTCTATTGCTTGGCTGAAACTTTTTTTGGGAGGAACTTTATATTTCTGACCATGGAATCAGTTGTTATATCAGTCTATTAGGGATATATATATATATATATATATTCCCACATTTCCTCCTATTTTATTAGAAATATTGTATTGTGATCATCTCAGAGATAGGTATTGTCTGCTTTACCTGGTATAAGGCTCTAGGAGACTGATATTCAGGTAGTCTATTATTCCTTTGTGTTAAAAGACTCATTGTCTTCACTCTTCTTTGCTCCACAAAAATGAGACCAGCAGCTGTATCTTACACGACTACACAAATGGTTCTTTTGCTTATATGAATTTAGTTTGTTAGTTTTCTCTTTTGCCTGCTACTGTTAAAAATGATACAATAAATGAATATGTAAATATCTATAACACCTTAGCTCTAGTTTTATTAGGATATAAACCCAGTAATAGGAACTCTGGATCAAATGAAATTTCTATTTTTAATATCTTAAGGAAGTGCCATATTGTTTTCCACAAACTTTAGGTCCTACCAAAAAGTGTGTGGAAGTTTTTAATTAGTATCAATTCAAGCATCTATTGTTTTCTGTCTTATTGAACTTTGCTTTTGTTTCTGGGGCAAAATGATATATCATTTTTGTTTTCAATCGCATCTCTTTAGCGGATAATGATCTCGGTAAATTATTTATGTTTCGTGGTTGCCAATAATATGTCTTCTTTGGTTAAGTGTCTATTCATGCCCTTTGCTTATTTTTCATTGATGTATATACTTATATTTTAAAAAGAGAGTATTTAATTGAAATTCCTTTTTAGAGAGGAAATTTTGCCAATATTTTTATTAATTATGAGGATAGTCTCTGTGCTATTGTCGTATTTGGAGGTCAACTGTAATTCTGAATATATTGTTATATTTTAAACAGAAACTAAATCTGGCTTCCTATACAGAAGTATCATTTGTGAGGCTTTCTCACCACAAACATTTGCATGATAAGTTTATGGACTTTCGCTTTACCAGCTTGATTGAACACTTTGCATTTTGCTAAGAACAGCATGTCAACTAGCATAGTCAGCATCCATATACATCTGGGGAAACTGCAACTTTTAAAATTGTGGCATGGAACTGAAGACAATAAAATCTTCATTGGCTTTCATTTATACTTTTTTTATAAGATACAATGAAAAATTATTAATTCTATTCAACTGTATCTTTCAAATATGTAGAATTCTCACGGGCTTAAAGGTAAAGGTAAAGAACAAAAAAAGCTCAGAAAAATAAAAATATTCTTTTGATTTTTGTAATGGCACAAGAGACAAGAAGCAATGTTGTTGTTATTATGTGACACTGAGTCACCTGCAACTCATAGCGACCCTATGTTGAACACCCCTAAACCCTGCTCTGTCCTGTGCCAATCTCACTGTCTCCAACACACCTACCCTGATTACCCCAGTCACTGAATCAATCCATCTCATTGAGGGTCTTCCTCTCCTCACTATCCCTCCACCCTCCCAAGCATGATGTCCCTCTCCAAGTACTGGTCGATCCTCGTAACATGTCCAAAATATGTCAGATGAAGCCTCAGAATCCTTGCCTCCAAGGAGCAGCCTGGCTTCACCCTATCCAGGACAAACCAGTTCATTTTTTTTAGCAGTCCAGTGTATGTATATTCAATACTCTTCTCCAGCACCACAGCTCAAAGGCATCAATTTTCCTTCTATCTTCCTGAGTCATTGTCCAGCTCTCTGATGCATAGCAAGTGATTCCAAAAACCATGGCAAGTATCAGGCACACCTAAGTCTCCAGACTGACATTGTTGCACTTGAGTACTTTAGAGAGGTCTCCAACTACAGATTTTCCCATCACAATACACCTTTTAATTTCCTGGCTACGGATGCCAAGAGTGTTGACTGTGGAATCAAGCAAACCAAAACTGTTTACAATCTCAATCTCTTCACCATGCATTATGATGCTGCCAATCAGCCCAGTGGTGAGAATTTCTGATTTCTTGATATTGAGCCTCAAACCATACTGAAGACTAGTCCCTGATCTTCCACAGCAAGTGCCTCAGGTCCTCCTCAGTTTCAGCAAGCAGGATTGTGTCATCTGCATAATGCAGATTGTTGATGTTGTTGTTGTTATGTGCCATCGAGTCGCTTGCAACTCATAGCGACCCTATGTACAACAGCCCTAAACTCTGCTCTGTCCTGTGCCAATTGCATCGTCTCCGATACACCCATCCCAGGCCTTCCCCTTCTGCGCAGTCCCTCCACCCTACCAATCAGCATGATGTCCCTCTGAAGGACCGGTCCTTCCTTACAACATGTTCAAAGCATGTAAGACGGAGCCTCAGAGTCCTTGCCTCCAAGGAGCCGCCTGGTTTAACCATTTCCAGGATGAATCTGTTTGTTTTCCTAGAAGTCCATGGTACCCTCAAAATTCTTCTCCAGCATCAAAGCTCAAAGGCATCAATTCTCTTTCTATCCTCCTTAGTCATTGTCCAACTCTCTGATGCATAACAAGTGATAGCAAAGGCCATGGCCTGTATCAGAAGCACCATAGTCTCCAGAGAGACACCATTGCTCGTCAGTACTTTGGAGAAGTCCTTAACAGTAGACTTTCCCATGGCAATACATCTTTTAATTTCCTGGCTACTGGTGCCAAGAGTGTTGACTGTGCAACCAAGCCAACTAAATCTGTGAACAATCTCAATTTCTTCACCATCCATCCTGATGCTGCCAATTGGTCCAGTGGTGAGAACCTTTGTCTTCTTGACATTGAGCCTCAATCCATATTAGAGGCTGCAGCCCTTGATCCTTTGCAGCAAGTGCTTCAGGTCCTCCTCAGTTTCGGCAAGCAGGGTTGTGTCATCTGTATATCGCAGATTGTTGGTAGATTTTCCACCAATCTTGACCCCACATTTCTCCTCCTAGAGCCCAGTCTCGGGTAATCTGTTCGTCTTACAGGTTGAAAAGGTATGGAGACAGGACACATATGCACTTCCTAATTTTGAAACATGCAGTGTTTCCCTGCTCTGTTCTGACAACTGCCTCTTAGTCCAAGTATGGTTTCACACTAGCACCATCGAGTGTTCTGGGATTCCCATTCTTCTCAGAGTCAGCCACAGTTTGTTATGATCCACACAGTCAAACGCCTTTGCATAGTCAATGAAACACAGATATACATTCCTCGGGTATTCCCTGCTTTCAGCTAAGATCCATCTAACATTAGCTACAATATTCCCAGTACCATGACCATTGATAGAAAAGTATGAATATAAAAGTATGTCTTAGAGAGCAGTTGCCACTTAATATTAGTAAATTGTTTTTGTAAGAGACAATCAGTCCTTACAAAAAGGCATTGCTGAGAAAGGTGGGGGATTGGCAAAGGAGAGAAAGGTTCTTACAAGATGAATTGATTTTTCTTCTGTCATACTCATCTTCAACTTTCAGATATGTAGAGAGTAATCGAAAAAACTCTGGCTTGTTTCAGGTACACCTTGGTCTTTAAACTGATATCCTTGTTATTTAACACTTTGCAGAGGTCCTTAACAGAACATTATATGTCTTTTTCCTTTTCATTGACTACTGTAAACCTGGGTGCTGATTGTATAACAAAATAAAATTATTTTTTTATAACTGATTTTTTTTCTCCATTTATCACAGTATTGTCTATTGTTCCAGTGATGCGAATATTCTCTTTTCTTGGTTTGGAGATGTAAACCATATTGAAAGCTATAACTCTGGATCAAGTATTTCAAGTCTTTTTCACTTTCAGGAAGTAAGATTGACAGGATGGTATTAATATGTTCAGGGTTATTCTGAACATAGTGATGTTTAGAATTAATGTTCAGAATATTTACAGTTATATAGTATAAATCTAAAAACAGACATTCTGGGTTTCCAGCCTACAAAACTGGTTGAGTCTTCTAATGAATATTTATTTTGTCTTAAATCCTGTTTTTATTTCTCTATAGTCATGCAGTTACTTTAAACTGTCTGTTTATTGGGAAGGAAAAGGCATTTTTCCTGAACTATCACATGTTTTTTGAAAGTGCATTTTTTTCCTGCTATATTAATCATACCATAAGGGTTGTCTGTTTACTAGAAACTGTATGCAAGCTATAGTTTTGAATATACAAATTCTCTAACTTTGAAGTAGAAATAGTAATATGTTACTTAGATTAATACCTCACTTTAGTAGTGTTGTTGTTGCTGTTGTTCTGTGCCATCCAGTCGTTTGTGACTCATAGCGACCCAACGTACAAGAGCCCTAAATGCCGTTCTATCCTGTGCCAACCTCGCTGTCTCAAACACACCACTCCACTCACAGAATCGATCCATCTCATCAGAGGGTCTTCTTCTCCTAAGCCGTCCCTCCACTCTCCCAAACATGTTGTCCCTCTCCAATGACCTTGCAACATGCCCAAAGTATCAGCGAAACTTCAGAATCCTTGATTCCAAGGAGCATTCTGGCTTCAC
>NW_006399857.1:5348414-5350197 GCF_000299155.1 Elephantulus edwardii
CACACACAAAATAATTATCTAAGGGCTATCTTAATTTTTACTGCTGCATTTTCACTAGATTAAACATCGGTCTGCTAACTTTAAGATTGACAATTTAAATTCAGCATCCACTCCTCAAAAAAAAGATGTAACAATCTGTTCCTATAAAAAATTGCAGAAGTGGGAACTATTTAGGATAGCTGTGCTCTGTCCTACAGGATCACTGGGAGCCAGGACTGAGTTGATTTTGTTTGATTTGGCTTAATTTGTTCTTTTCCAGAACAGCTGGATTCCACAAAGGTGTATTTTCTGGTTTGGAGTTGAGACTAGGATGTGGCTATTGATCCTATGAGGCTATGAACTGATGGAATTTGGCCTCATATGTAAAAAGGCTTTTGGGCCCTTGGGCCTGATTTTTGTGGATCTCCCGAATTAAATGGGCTTGGAAGCAGGAGTGGCATACACTTTCAGAAATGTTGCTTCCGGAATCTCTATAAACTTGGAGAAAAGATGAAAGTTTTGTGTTCAAGGCTTTTGTTCATAGGGTCACTATGGGTCGTCTACAATTCTACAGCACCTAACAACAACTTTATTATTATACATATACTGTCTTCTTCTCCTTAAAAAAAAAGGAACTGGTGAAGTCCTAACTTCCAGTCCGTATAAATGGAAACCTATTTAAAAATGATGCTCTGAAGATGCAATGAGTTCACACCAGGTCATCTGGAGTACATTAAATCCTAGACCAGTATTTTGTTGATGTTAGGTGTCAGCAATGAACTCGTAGTGACCCTATATATACAAAAATTCTGAACTCTGCTCTAGCATGAGCCAATCTTAATGCCTCTGACATACCTACCCTCATTACCCCAGTTACTGTGCCATTCCATCTCACCTAGGGGCATCCTCTCCTGAACTATCCCTCCAACTGTCTAAAGACACCTTTCACTTCCTTCTCCAAGAAATAGTCCCTCTTGGCAAGATGCCCAAAATATGTGAGACAGAGTTTAAAAATTCTTGCCTTTAAGAAAACAGATTTGTTTCTTTCTCTCCAGGACAGACTTATTTGTTCTCTTATCAGTTCAATATACTTCTCCAGCATGACAACGCAAAACCATTAATTCTCCCTGTAATAATATATGTTTTAAAGTAAATATTCAGATTTGAAGTTGGTCCAAATCGTAAGCAACTACTTTAAAATATTTTGAGGATTCAAGATGTAGGGAAATTAGATAAATAGAAATAAAAATTAAGAAAAAGTACTAGCAATCATAAATTGCAAAGAATGTAACGATACAGGAGAACTTGTTTACAGATGGTTTACTGGTAATCTAAACCACTGTGCCAACTTATGAGAAACAGTTTTCTAAGAACACATATATATTATATGAGAGTACTGCATACTCTTCTCATCCTGTTTGTCTAATTGTGTACTGAAATAAATGAACCTAAGAATTGATTGCAGGGATGTGCATGCTTTGTATAATTATTTCTTGTTTTTCTTATCCCTCTCTTCTTCTTTCTCAATCTTGATTTCTTTTTCTGTCTACAACAATCTCATTTTTTTTTTCAATTTAAAACTGACTCATTGGGTCAATTAGAAGTATCATGATAGACAGTGAAGAGACTGAGATTGTAAACAGCTTTAGTTTGCTTGGCTCCACAATCCACACTTTTGGTACCAGCAGCCAGGAAAAAAAATGAATTACATTGTGGAAGTCTGCTCTCCAGAGTACCCAAGAACAACAATATCTGTCTGAACTCTAAGTTGCTCCTGATCCAAACCATGGTCTTCACAATTACT
>NW_006399857.1:5355067-5362988 GCF_000299155.1 Elephantulus edwardii
TTTCAGAAGTGGGTGGCCAATCCTTCTTCCTAGTTTTGATAATTGGGTTAGGCTTTTGTTAGTTAAAGTTACAGAATTTCTACATTTAAAAAAACAACAGTTTACCTAACTGTTTACTAGTAAACAGACAAGTTATGAAATAGTTAACACTTGACTGAGAAAAACACTTTTGAAGAGATAAATGCTAAACTAGGAAAGATGCATTTCCTTTCCCAGTAAACAGGGAGTTTAAAGTATTTTACATGACTAAAGAAAGGAATAAAATAATTTTAAGAGAAAACAACTCGCTTTGTAGGCTAGATGTAACTAATGTCAGTTTCTTAACTATACTGATATGCTTGGATAATTCTGAATTTATACCACTTCAACGACAGTAGATCTGTAAAAGAATTTGAGTAGCATAGGAATGACTGATTCTGACCTCTGTTAACTCCACAAAGAACTGTCTCCATCACAACATCTAGAATATAAATCTAATTACTATGAGGTCAAATTGGCCCTCACACCTCTGCATCTATTTCTACTAATTTTGACCCTAATTATCCTTCTCAGGATTCTCAGAACCCTGTTACTAGATCTGAAATAAATTACAATAGTCACACAAATCCCACAGGATCATATTTGTGACTGTGAGGGAAGTTAAAGGAAGCTCTGCTGACTTAGTGTGTAAGGAAAAGCACTATCAACTTATAGGCAGGTGATTCTTTTCCATGAGCTGCCACATAGGAGAAAAATGAACAGTCTCCTCTTGTGCAACTTAAAACCTCTGAAAACCCACTGAAGAGTGAGGTATTAGTTGGTTTTAATTTGCTGGAATAAAGCAACTACAACTGGGAAATTAGTAATTGTACGGGTTACAATTCACGTTATCAAAAGAATACAGGTCCTCAGTCTGAACAACTTCTCAAGTCACCTTGATGCGATAGTATTAATTCAGAATTATTCAAACTTATCAGCATAGTCATAAAACGGACATCAGTTTTCTTCAACATCCAAAACTAGTTACTTTGTCTTAGCTTTCATTTTTCCCTTTCTTCAGTGATATAAAGTACTTGAAACTGCCTATTTACCAGAAGAGGAAATGTGTTTTTTCTATATTAGCATTCACCGCTTTGAAACTGGTTTTCTCAGTTGTATGTGAATTGTGCCTTAAGATGCCTGTTTACCAGGAAGGGAAATGCATCTTTCCTAGATTAGCATTTATGTTTTCAAAACTGTTGTTCTTCAGTCATATGTTACCTATTTTTTAAGTTGTCTGTTCTTTAGTAAGCTGTTCTTTCTAAATGTAGAAACTGTAACTTTACTAACAAAAGTGTGCTGTTAAGTAAATTAATATCTGGAGACAGTTTTCAAGAAGACTCTCTGCCCTCCCAAGTGTACAGAAAAGTGCTTTGGATATTGCAATCCATCTGTCTCATTGGCAATTGATTATGAAAAGAACTCCTTGTCTTCCGTAACATGCTCACAGACTTTTTAACCTTTAGCCTTAGATTGTTTGTTGTTATGTGCCATTGAGTAGCTTGTGACTCATAGCGACCCTATGTACAACAGCCCTAAACTCCACTCTGTCCTGTGACAATCGCACTGTCTCTGACACTCCCATCCCGATTATCCCAGTCACTGAATCAATCCACCTCATAGAGGGCCTTCCCCTCCTGTGCTGTCCCTCCACCCTCCCAAGCATGATGTCCTTCTCCAAGGACCAGTCTCTCCTCACAACAGCCTTAGATTAGTGTTATAAAATGTTCTGTTCTTATTTCTGTCTTGCTTCCTGCCCCTCCTCTTGCCCCAACCTCATTGCAACCTCAATTTTGGTCTTCCAGTGACTGTCCTCCTGATAAAAAAAAAGGTGCCCCAACTCTGCGATTTAAAGGAAAATTTCACTTCCCCTCTGCCCCATTTATCATGATGCTTCTTATTGGTATGTCCATTTGTGGACAGAGTATGGTGATATCTTGTGTGATGCTGGAAGTTTTGTCATTGTATTTCCAGTACCATCAAAGTCACTTATGCTGGGCATGTTTCATCAGATATTCGAGAGTTATACCCCTGAAATTCAAAACTTAAGACCTCAACTTCTATTTCTGAAATAACGGGAGTACTAATGACTTAATGGGTAAGGAGTTCTGCTGTCAACTCAGATACAGAAGGTTCAAATAGGCCAGATTCTCCATGGGATAAAAAATGACAGTCTGCTCTCCTATTACTTACTGCTTCTAAAACTCGTTAAAGGATCAACTATGAGTTAATTCTGATTCCACAGCTGTGAATTAAAATTTTCTCTCTGTTTTGTGTTGTTGTTTGGTTAGGTGGGTTTTTGTTCATTTTCTTCTGCACCTAGGTAGGAAGACACTCAAAATAACTGTCTTTTGTGGTTTTTATTTTTGTATCTTTTCTTCCCAAAATAAAGTCTCTATTAATGATGTGGATGGACTAAATCTTTCATCCAATAAAAGACTTTCATTTACTGATGTGATATGACTTAAATGAGGGAAAATGGCTGGAAACATCCTCTAAAAATTGGAACACAAAATACGTTAAGTGTGAATCTAGGAAAATTGGAAGGTGTTGGAAGATGAACTGTAACACATATCTGATAGGTTGCATTTAAAATTTCAGGATTATTCGAACATGTCAGTTTAGTGGTAACACTCTTGTGTCCAGCCTGAAAAACTAGTTGCTTTCCCCTACAGTTCTATTTTCTTTCTTTGGTCATGTAAAGTACTTTAAACTGTTTGTTTACCAGGAAACTAAATGCATCTTTCCGGAATTAGTATTTATCTCTTTGAAAATATTTTTTTCTCAGTTTTATGTAATTAAGTTAGAATTCATCCCTTTGTAGATGTGCTGCTTAGTCATATGTAAACTATATCACAAACTGTTTGTTTATTGTAATATCTAACCAAAGTATAAAAGCCAATGATCACTCTTAGACGGGGAGGCAATTTTTGAGAAACTTCTATTTACTCTTCCATATCTGTAATAAAGTGCTTTGGATAATTGCAATCCATCTGTCTTTTTTGGCAATTGACTATGGAAAGAACTCCTTGCACTCAGTATACATCAATACATCAATGTATATCAATATATACATCAATATTCTAGGCATAAGATGTTTATGTACTTCTGAAGTATGAAATTGATTGAATCATATGTTTCGACGTGTAAGCCATACATGTTTACATGTCTAAACATGCATAATAGGAAAACACAATGAGATTTATCTAAACAATACATAAAACGACTATGAGTTGGAATTTACCTGAAGGCCCCTAATAAAAACTATGAAATTGTACATCAAAGTATAGTCAATATTATTTTCTTACACAAAATTTACAAGTTTAAATTGTTTTCTATTATATTTTTATTTTTTTCCATCTGTGGCATTTATGTACAGGGAAATTTTCATGGCTTGAATCATGCTAACTTTAGTCATTAATGTGACATCTCTATTTTATAATCTTTTAAAGAGGTCCATTGATCTCTGTTGGTCTAGTTCATAGGGAAATGCCCCTACTAATCCAAAGACCTTACTTCTTTGGCAATTCAAGTCCACCAGTGACTCTAGACAAGGGAAAAAAGGCAATCTCCTCATTTGTCATTGCAGTATCTGAAAATCCAATGAACGGTAGGCTTGAAGCCTGCTCCCACTCCATGACAGCACGTTCAACATGTTTTACAATTTATTTTTCCAATATATAAACTCTCAATGAGTTGAATTGACTCACTGGCTAGGTAATTGGGGTAGGTGTGTCAAAGATAATAAGGTTGACTCAGCATAGAGCAGGGTTCAGAGCAGTTCATATAGGGTCATGAAGAGTCACAGACAACTCGACAACACTTAACAAAAACAACATCCTTTGATTTATTGATACTACTTTCATATGCATTCACTATTGATACAAATGGAGAAAATCACTAACAATTTAAATTTTCCAATACTTATTACATTTTTTGTGTAGGAGGACCTTTATTTTCTTTTCATTCAAATACAATTCACAATGAACACTCATTTTTTTATATCCATCAGTAAGTAGATCAAGTCTTATTTATAGTCATATTTTTTTTACAAGCAATGTTGCTTCATCATTTTATCTACATGTTGCAAGTTGTCAATGTACCTTTCTAAAGTACTGATGACAGTCAGGTTCTCAGGTTAGTTTTTCTGTGTAATAGTTGAATAGAAAAATGAAAGGATAAAACCCTGTTGCATATTCACTTCAATGGTGAACCATGAAGTATCTCATTATTTTTTTAGAAAGATCTGTGCCTTGACCTTTGTGTAGTTCCACATAAACATAATTAAAATTGGAAAAATATTTATTATAAAACAATGAGATACTTTAAGGGTTTGGAAAATTCAAATCTTGTAACCATGCCTGCAATATATTATGATCACACATTCAAATATCTCTATGATATTTATCATGACAAATATCACAGGTGAACAATCACATGCAATTGGTAATGATGCCACTGGTGTCATATCCTCTTCTAAACCTGACTTTTACTTCTGAAAGGCTCCTGTCAATATTTGGTGTGGTCATATTTTTAATTAACTTCAGCAGAATTTTCTTGTTATGATAAATTTTTGCAATTTCCAAATTATGTTAGTTATTTTTGTTTTTATAGTTTTGAAATAATACAAATTTATTCTCTTCTGGTTGATTAAACAAATAGCTGTCCTTCAAGTATTTTGACATATATACTTGAGTGATTACAAATTAAATCTTCTAGTTGAAGCTTCAAGAGAGCTCTGGTGGCCTAGTTTCAAGAGGCTGCACTGCAAACCTGAAGGCGTAAGTTTCAGATCTGCTAGATGCTCAACAGGAGAAAGATGGATAATCTCTTCCTGTGCAATTAACCACTTGCAAAAGCCTGATGGAAGAGGTCAGCTATGGGTCACTTCCAACTTGATGGTACATAACAACGACAACCACAACAGCAACAAATGAAATCTTTTTTATTAACTATATATAAGACTATTACAGTCTTATTTTTAACTCGTTATTTAGAGCAGCTTGAATTTATTTTTAATGTCAATTGTTGTGGTATACTGTCTAGTTGGAACCAACACATAACTAACTCTCCAGAGGGTTTTCAAAGACAGTTAATGGTACAGAAATAGATTGTCCATCTTTCTCCTGTAGTGTACCTGGTGGATTTATACCACATGCCCTTGTGATTGCAGCTAGGCTTTTTACCACTAACCACCAGAGCTTCCTAATAGTTGTTGATCATATATTTTAAAATATTTGAACACTAAAAAAATTCAATATGCTGAGCCATCTCTCATTCTTTAGTGTTTTATCCATGCTTATAATTTATTTTTACCCTAATAATTCTTCTCTATTGCCAATTAAAACTATTTTTGTCTTCAGTTCTTTTAGCTTAAAAGAATAATACTGAATATGTTCTTTCATTCTTGGTTTATAATTAGATATTTGTACAGTTTAATATAATACTTTACTTGTTTTTTTGAAGTATTTTGTTTAGTTCAACAGTCTCATAAAAAAAAATAAATAAAAAAGTTTACAGAATACTCTTGGGCCTCCTGAAGGAAAAGACTGATAACCCATTACAAAATGGGTGAAAGACATGGAAAGAGTTTTCACAGAGGAAGACATTCAGATGGTCAATAGACACATAAAGAAATGAACAAAACTAATGGCAATAAGAGAGATGCAAAGCAAAATCACAATGACATACCATCTCAACGCATCAGCAGTGGCAGTTTAGTAGGGAAGCAAGCAGTAAATGTGGGAGAGAATGCGGAGAAGTGGGAACTCTGATACATTGTTGGTGGGACTGTAAAATGATGCAACCACTCTGAAAGACAGTTTGGTTTTTCCTCAAAAACTTGAGCACAGAAATTCCATATGACCCACCTATTCCACTACTAGGATTATATCCCAAGGAAATTTATTTAGGATTCCTTTCATTCACTTAGCTCCTTTGCTCAAGAGAATAAATTTCAACATGTCTTCTGACATTAATTTTGGTGTCCTCTTTCTTTCCTTATTTTTAAAATGGTCTCTTTCTTCATGTAATATGTTCTTAATATTACCTTAGAACAATGTGGTCTTTATGCTTTAATTTTCAATTTTTATGTTTTCAAATGTGTTCTTAAAATTGTCATGGGGAATGCATATAAAGTCATGTTGTGAACTTATGTTAATTTTCTTCATCTTTAATTTGAACTTGCATATAAGCAATTGGTAAACTTGGCCTTTCATTTGTCATGGTAGATAATATTAAGATCTTTCAGATCTTTTTTCACAGATGTATTAAACTTCATTCACATAAATCATTCCGTTTTCTTAGTTAAGATGAATAAGTTATGTTTTGAAAGAACTAAATATGTTGTTAAGGAATAATTTTTCTTGGTCTGGCAGAATTCTGGCATCATCTCTATCACCAAATCTATATTTCTCCTAACTGATCCTTCTGTTTTAAGTGTATTTGTTTGTTTTTAAATTCAAATCAACATCATTGCACCTTAATTATATTTTATTAAATTTCAGAACATATTATTTGATAAAAATTTTCAATTTCTTCATTTTGTCATTTATGATTCCTGCTCTGGTGGCCTAAAGCACAAAGGATAGTATCTATCCTGGAGTCAGGCAGTTAGAATGTGCCATATTCTCTGAGAAAGAAAGTTGAATAATCTTCAGTTATTAATATTTATACTAGGTATAATTTATAGCCTTGAGAAACCCTTGCAAGGTCAGCTATGAGTTGGTTTCCACTAGACATCAATGAGTGATGATGATGAGTGTGTAAACTTGAATATATGTGTATCTTTTATGTCTTATTCTGAATCCTGCTCCATCAGCAAATGAAGTTTGCTGTTTGCTACTTATATGTAAGTAAGGTCTTCTCTTCTTTATGACAATAGTTGTATCCTTAGTTGTATTTGAAATGCCTTACAACCTGAGTGGCAGCTTATCATTTAACACTCTATTTGACAGTGTTATTTTGTTATGCATTACATATTCACTTGATAGCAATGAGACGAGGTTTTAAGATGACAATATCTTTACTACAGTATTAAAAATGTGTTTTCATATCTCTAAGGTTTATAATACGGAAGAAGGATGGGCAACCTCCTCCTGTGCAATTTACCGCCTCTGAAAACCTATTGGAGGGTCAACTGTGGGTCAATTCCAATTCCACGATACACAACAACAACAAGAATTATAGTTGATCATTAAGAACTAAGTTGTTCTAAGTAATATTATTTCTAGTCATAATTTGTATAGTAAGGAATCGCACTGCCGTACCAAAAGCATGTTGTTGGAAGCCACTAGTTACTCTGTGTGGGAGGGAGGGATGGGCAATCTCCTCCCATGTTCTTCATTGCGTCTGAAAACCTGCTGCAGGATCAAATACATGACCAGCTCCATCTCAACACAATGCAACAATAATAACAACATGTGCCTTAAAGTTGAACTACCTCTTAGCTGACTCTCTAGCTGATTTTCAGAGGCTAAAATGTGCATGAAGATTGCTCATCTTTCTCCTAAGGAGCTCTTTTCTTTTGGGTCCACAGCAACACTCTTTATACAGTAGACTACCAGAGTTTAGTTGGAGACATTTCACTTGCTAATGTTTAGTTATTTAGTTTACTTATTTAAATGTGCAAGTCATTGTTGTTGTTGTTGTTATGTGCCGTCGAGTCGCCTGCAACTCATAGCGACCCTATGTACAACAGCCCTAAATTCCGCTCTGTCCTGTGCCAAAACACTGTCTCTGACACTCCCCTCCCAATTATCCCAGTCACTGAATTAATCCACTTCATAGAGGGCCTTTCTCTCCTGTGCCATCCCTCCACCCTCCCAAGCATGATGTCCCTCTCTAAGGACCGGTCTCTCCTCACAACATGTCCAAAGTATGTTAGACGGAGCCTCAGAATCCT
>NW_006399857.1:5364788-5369137 GCF_000299155.1 Elephantulus edwardii
TTGCATATGAGTAGTTGGTGGTCTGTTCCACAATCAGCTCCTGGCCTAGTTTTCACAGCTGATATTGAGCTTCTCCAGCCGTTCTTCCACAGATGTAATAGATCTGATTCCTATGCATACCATCAGGTCAAATCCAGGTTTATAACCTGTATTTATGTCTCTTAAATAATGTATTTGCTATGAATAAGTCCTTGATTGAGCAAAATTTGATCATTCTCTCTCCAGCTTCATTTCTGTCACCGAGTCCATGTTTTCCAACTACTGAATATTCTTCTTTGTTTCTGACTTTTGCATTCCGGTCACGAAAGTCATTATACTTTCAAATAATTATTCATTTGATTGTATTTTCATTGATCTAGCTTTAAAAGGCTCAGAAAACTTGAAGATTCCTTGAAAGTTAGGGGAATATCTGAAATTTTTATTCTTCCTTGTTAAAAAAACTTCAACTAAAAGATAGACTATTATATATACCAATCAAAAGGTTGATTTTCCATACAAATTTTTACTAGCAATAATTGTTATTGAATTTAACTTCATTGTTAAAAAAGGTAACAACTCTGAAAAGTTAGTCAGCTTTTTCCTTCTGATGTATATATAACCTTAGAGACTAATAAAGTAACTGCAGTATCCATCTATGCAAATACTAATAATACAAAACTCTCATACAGGAATGCAAATATCAGTGCTTTATGCGGTGATAATAACTTCAGAACTATCATTGTACATTGCTTGTGAAGTATCATGTAGGTGAAACATTACTATGCCTACGTGGAAGACTAAAGCTTCCTAGAGAATGTGACTATTTAATAATCTGTATTTATGTTTTCTATTTATTGTCTGATTATACTTATTAATGTGACTTCATATAAGATATTTATTTCCCAATTTATTAAAGTGCATACCAAAACTGTTCAGTATACTTAAATGTACTCACAGTCAATAATAAAAAGCTATCATCCATTTAATAGCTTATGTTCCAGGTTATTTGCATATACTTCTAGGTCTAGTAGCAGTTTGTAAAGAGTTTCACTACTAATCCAAAGGCTAAGCTTCTCTGACTTTTCCAATCCAGCAGCAGCTACACAGGAGTAGAATATTAATCTCCTTCCATGCAATTCATCGCCTTAGAAATTCAAAAGAGGGTCAACTATGAGTGGATTCCAACAATGAGAGATACAAACACTCCAAGAATTATGCTATATTAAAAAAACTTAAGAAACAGAGGGGATATGGTCAGAAGTACTAAAATTTCAATTCACTTCTCTGTGATTTTGACATGTATACGTGCCTTCTAACATCTTACCACACAAAAGAGACAAAACTTCAATTTTGTGTTTTCTCAGTCGAAACAATTTGGAAAATAACTGTATTTCATATAGCTGATACTCAAATTTGAGAAAAGTGAGATATAGAAAATACACACACATGCACTCACCTTTGAGATATACTTCAGTTCAGGGAAATGACAAGTTTTTAGAATAAATATTCTCTTTGAAATAGCTAATTATATAAATATAAGTATAAAGCCAGTTCTAAAATATGTTAGTGTATATGGAGAAATTAATAAATCACATATTATGAAGCTGGAAGGATATTAGAATGTAAATTGTTTAGGTGTTTTGATGTTGGAATATTGAAATATTAAGCTATATTCAAATAAGCCCATAATGTTAATAAGATATTTAACTTTTAGTCTTGCTACTGCCATAAATTATGATAAAAGACAAGTCACTTAATTTCCTTGGACTTCAAATTTATAACCTATAAAAATGAAAGAGCTGATTAGATGTTTTGAAGCCTTCTTTTTTCTTGACTTATCTAACTTCAATACTATAATCGAAAGAGAATATCAGTATTTATTTAGAAAATGTCTGTAAACTAGGACCAAAAGTGATAAATTTTGTCTTGAAGCTGTTTTTATAATATTAATGTTTGGATTGCAAGCATTTATAGAAATGTCTTCAAACATACAATATACCTGGATCAGCCAAGTATATAAAAATTATTATGAGTGACTTATCAAAAAAGAGATTACCAGGAACAAGATCCTTGGTTCCTTGAATCTTGAAATGGCCAGGTTTCCAAAGGTTATGTGAATGGAGAACATATCAGGTATCTTTTATTACTAGCTAGAAAGACTTGAATAACAAACTCAATTACATTCTGAGTTCTCATAGCTAATAGAGTTGTCTTAGGAGACTCGATGTATGATATTCACAAGTAAAAGCCTATGATAAATCAGAAAACATATGCTTTGCAAATATTAGAAATTTCACATTTACATATAAAATAAATGTCATATGTCACTTTCTCCTAGATATTGTTCCAATTGTAATACTTTCCTAACATTAAATATTAAACTTTAAAATATTTCTGAATTGAAAGGGAGTTCAAAGTTTTGTGCTTGCTTTTTCAACTTTGGGTATATATTTTGATCCTTCTTACATCAAGAAATTTGGTCTTTATCCTCTCTGCTTGAATCTTGGAAATTTCTGTGATTGTGTTGACCAATGGACTAGAATATAACTGACCCCATGTTAGTTTCTGCCTTCAGATCTCAATGACAGTTTACATTTTCTGATTTAAATATTTGCTTTGGTGGCCTAATGGCAAAAGGCTGTGCTTCAATCCCAAAGGCATGCTATTCAAAACTGCTCTGCTGTAGAAGGAAGGAAAAATCTCCTCCAGTGTGATTACTACATCTGTGTCAGCTATGGGTTAGTTCCAACTCTGGTACACAACAATAATAACATTTAGGACCCATCACTGTGCTGTGAGAACCATAAAACATTTTGTAAAAAAATCCATATTTGGAAAGGAGTTTAAATTATTGAATGACTGTCATGATTGAAACATAAGTTGCCCATCTCCAATGACCATTTGTGTTAGGTGTCTCAGAAATAATGGCCCCAGATCCAGTTGGACTTCTTTGGTTCACTTATTTAATATAGAGACAAGTCTTTACACAGTCCTGCTTAAAATGCCTTACTTTTTTTCAAGACAAGAATATTTACTGGGATGATATTATTGTAATTGATTAAAATAACAAGATTATTTCAGGAATCAGTTAAAATTTCTAGTTAAAAATTATTGCCATATCATTTTGTTTCAACATTAGTTTGGAGAAAAGAAGAGAGGGAAAGTAGAGGAAAGAAGTGAATGAAGCAGAAGGAATGAAGAAGGGAAGAGTAAATCTATACCATAAAGATAATACTTCTTAAAAAGAATTGTTGTTGTTAGGTGCCATATAGCTTGACTCATAGTGACTCTACGAACAAAATATCTGAATCCTGTTCTTTCCTGTGCCATCCTCACAGTTACTGGCACACAGAGCCCATTGCAGCAGTCACCATATCGATCCACTTGGTTGAGGGTCTTCCTTTCCTTCGCTGACCCTCCATCCTTCTCAACAGGACGTCCCTCTCCAGCACCTCTTAGCAACATGTCAAAAGTAAGTGAGGTGAAGCCTCATCATTCTAGACTCCAAAGAACACTCCAACTGCACCCTCTCTGAGACATATCTGTTCATTCACTTGGCTGTCCGTGGGATTCAGTGTTCTTTTCCAACACAACAGCTCAAAAGCTTCAATTATTTTTATGTCACCCTTGTTCATTGTGCATTGATTAATGATTTAATTGACAAATTAGTTTAATGATTTGTATAAATTGATACAATCCGTTTAAATTCATAGATACACTTTAAAATCCAGTAAATGATGAAAACAATCTTTGAGTCCCTATAATTAAAGAAGATAGTTTCATTATTACTGGAAATGAAAGTAGTTTTGGAAACATTACTTAAGGATGTTTTGATCCATATTAATAGAAGATAGAAGGAGTATAGACAGTCACTGTATCAAAAGGAATTGGCTGACACAGAAGAGTTAATGAAATAATGTATGAACCTGAGCCTGTGGTGGTAAAGGAAGAAGTTCAAGCTACTCTGAAAGAACTGGTAAAAAAAAAAACAAAAAAACAAGTCCCCAGGAATTGAGAGTATACCAATTCACATATTTCAACAAAAAGACAATGTCCTGGATGTTGTTCACTAAGTTGTGCCATGAAATCTGGAGAACAACCATGTGACCAACTGACTACAAGAGATCTGTATTTGTTCCCTTTAAAAGAAAGGTGACCAGAGTGTAGAAATTATAGAACAATATCATTAATATCACATGCAAGAAGATTCTGCAGAAAATTGTGAAAAAATTACTGGAGTAGTATATCAAAAACAGAATTTCTCCAATAGGGTAAAAAGGGAAGCCACTGACTGGGAAAAAATATTCGGTAATAACGTATCAGATAAGGGACTTATATCCAGAATTTATGAAATACTTGAGCACCACAAC
>NW_006399857.1:5375529-5377520 GCF_000299155.1 Elephantulus edwardii
AAATGTTCTGGGATTCCCATTCTTCTCAGAGTCAGCCACAGTTTGTTATGATCCATACAGTCAAACGCCTTTGCATAATCAATGAAACACAGACATTCATTTGGTATTCCCTGCTTTCAGCTAAGATCTATCTAACATCAGCTTCAATATCCCTAGTACCACGACCCCTTCTAAACCCAGCCTGGACTTCTGGCAGTTCTCAGCTGATGTGCTGTTCCAGTCATTTTTGGTTCATGACAACTAATTGAAAAGAACATGAGTTGACAGAGATGTGTCTTAGACTTTAAGCTGTCATCATTACTCCTTAATAACTTAGAGAGGCCCTTGACAACACATTTACCAAAAACAATGTTTTTTTTTACCTCTTGACTTTTTGTTCCAAGAGTTTTGATTGTAGATGCAAATATGATATAATAGATGACTACTTAAAACATCTCTCCACCTGTTATGATGTTACCTTGGTCTACTGGTGATTGTTTGTGTATTCTCAATTTCAACATATAACAATTACTGGAGGATGTATTCTTTGATATTCTGTAAGCAAACATTTCAAGTTCTTTTTGCTTTTGGCAAGAAGGTTTGCATCATTTGAGTAACACAAGTTGTTCATGAGACTTCTTCCAGTCCTTAAACAGCATTCTTCTTCATAAAGGTCAGTTTCTCAAATTATTTGCTTGGTATAGGGATTTAATTGGTATGCATAATGGATATAACCCTGTCAAACACCTGTTTGGGGATTTTTTTGCTCATTTTTCGGGTGGTTTTGTTGTTGTTGTTTTATTTTCTTTTTAAATTTTTAAGCACACTGTGTTTTCTTACTTTGTTCATTGAACACTCTTTTTGATCTAATTATAGGTTTCACATGAGGACAATTAAGTATTGTAGAATTCCCATTCTTCCAATATTATCATCATTTTAATATTATCTACACAGTCAAATGCCTTTGCATAGTCAATAAAACACTGTAATCTTCCATCTATTATTCTCTGCTTTCAGCCAACACTTGTCTGACATCAGCAATGACATACCTGATGTCAAATCCTCTTTTAATTCTAACTTGAACTTTGACAGTTCTCCGGCAATCTACTGTTCCAGTCACTTTAAAATAATCTTCAGTAAGATTTACTTACATATGATATTAATGATATTGTTCAATGCAAACATGAATATCATCCAGCATAAACTGCTGAGCACATCCATGGCTGTATCTGCTGGCTGATATATTTCACTTGGTATCCAGTCTCTGTAGTTTCCTTCCTTCCTTCCTTCCTTCCTTCCTTCCTTCCTTCCTTCCTTCCTTCCTTCCCAAATGCCTTTTTACAAGTGCAGCTTGAACTTCCTCTTCCATCACAATTGGTTCCTGATCATACACTACTTCTTGAAATGTTGCTGTGACAGCCAATTCTTTTTGACTCTGTGTATTCCCTCCATGCTCTTTTGGTATTTTCTGGATCATTGAAGATTTTGTCCATAGTATTAACAATCTGCATTATGCAAATGACACATCCCTGCTTGCTGAAATTGAGGAGCACCTGATGCACTTGCTGCAGAGAGTTAAGGACTGCAGCCTTCAGTATGGATTGAGGCTCAATGTCAAGAAGACAAAGATTCTCACCACTGGACCAAATGACAGCATCAGGATAGTTGGTGAAGAGATTGAGATTGTTAACAACTTTAGTTTGCTTGGCTCCACGGTCAACACTCTTGGCACCAGCAGCCAGGAAATAAAAAAAAAACCAATTGTGATAGGAAAGTCTGTTGTTAGGGACCTCTCCAGGGTACTGAAGAGCAATCATGTCACTCTGGAGACTAAGGTGAGTCTGACACAGGATATGGTGTTTGCAATCACTTGTTATGCATCAGAGAGTTGGACAATGACTAGGGAGAATAGATGGAGAATTGATGCCTTTGGTCTATGGTGCTGGAGAAGAGTATTGAATATACCATGGACTGCTAGGAAAATAATCAGATTCATCCTAGAGAGGGTTAAA
>NW_006399857.1:5377620-5381972 GCF_000299155.1 Elephantulus edwardii
AAAAAACAGAACTTCAAGATGTGAAGGCTGGGTTTAGGAGAGGCTATGATATACTAGGAATGTTATAGCTAATGTTATCAAGATTTTGGCTAAAAGCAGAGAGTGCCCGAGGAATGTCTGTCTGTTGCATTAACTATGCAAAGGTGTTAGACTATATGGATCACAACTGTCGCTGACTCTGAGAAGAATGAGAATCCAAGAACATTTGACTGTGCTTTTGTGAAACCTATACTTAGACAAGGAGGCAGTCATCAGAACAGTACAAAGAGATACTGCATGTTTCAAAATTGGGAAGGATGTATCCATCCTCCTGTCTCTATACATTTTCAATTTATATGCAGAACAGATCGTCTTGGAGGCTGAGCTGTATGAGAAGGAATGTGACATCAGGATTGGAGGATGACTTATCAACAACTGGCAATTTACAGATGGCATAACCCTTCCTGCTGAAATTGAGGAGGACCTGAAGTGCTTGCTGCAGAAAGTCAAGGACTGCTGCCTTCAATATAGATTGAAGCTAAACGTAAAAAAATAAAAGATTCTTAGCACTGGGCCTATTGACAGTACTATGATAAATGGTGAAGAGTTTGAAATTGTGAACTGTCTGCACTGCAATCCCCGAGGAACACGGTTCGAATCCACCAGATGCTCTGCCGGAGAAGGAGGCGCAATATCCTCCTGTACCAGTCAGATCTAATTTGACGGTACACGCAAGCAAAATAATAAAAAAATAAAAAAAATAATTCCTGAAATTGTGAACTGTTTTACTTTATTTGGCTTGGTTCCACAGTCAACATTCTATCAAGTAACCAATAAATCAAGGGACAAATTACTTTGGGAAATTTGGTCATCAAGTTTCTCTCCAGAGTATTGAAGAGCAATGACTTCAGTGTGGAGACTAAAGTGAGCTTGATCCAAGCCATAGTCTTCACAAATGCTTGCTATGTGTCAGAGAGCTACATGATGACTAGGGATGAGTGGATGATGGAGAAGAGTGTTGAATATACACTATGGACTACCTAGAGAACAACAGGATTGTCCTAGAGAGGGAAAACCAGGCTGCTCTTAGGAGGCAAGGATTCTGAGGCTTCATTTGACATAATTTGGACATGTTGCAGGAAGGCACCAGTCCTTGCAGAGGGACATCATTCTAGGAAGGGTGGACGGACAGAGAAAGAGAGGAAGATCTTCAATGAGATAGATTGGTTGAATGACTGGGATAATGAGTTTAGGCAGATCAGAGACAGTAAAGTTGGCACAGGATAGAGTAGGTTTGGGGACTATTGTACATAGGGTCGCTATAAGTCGCAAGTGACTCAATGGCACATGAAAACAACAACAACAAATATGACAGCCAATAGATATAATTAGGCATTATAATTAATCAATTTCATTAAGTGAGCACAAGCAATGTTATAAAATGAAATATATATGTAAACTAACATGATTCAGGAATTTTTCTTAAATAAAAAGAAGTTAATTGGAAGACAAAAGTGTTTTACTTCTGTCTCCTGATATCACAGCTCACTGTGTTAGAAGATAAGATTTCTTTTTAGTCCAGAGAAAGTGGTCTAAACAAATTTGAGTTCTCTCTAATTTTTGTGTGTAGAAGGGTGGGTAGGGGACAATGGGCAGAAATGAATTGTGTTTGTTTGGTGCCCTGAATCAATAATATCTTACAGTGAATGGATTTGAACCCTGTCCTATTTTGCACCATTTTCATCATTTTTTTAATATGCTCAGCCTACTGTTACAATCCAAGAAATAATACACCAAGAGCTACTATGAGAACAGAGCAAAAGAACATTGTTGTTGTGCGGTTGAGTCGCTTGCGACTCATACTGACCCTATATACAACAGCCATACACTCTGCTCTGTCCTGTGCCAATCGCACTGTCTCTGACACTCCCATTCCAATTACCCCAATCAATCCACCTCCTAGAGGGACTTCCATCTACTCCTGGGGCCTTATTATTTTGCTATTTCTTTCAAAGAACATGTTGTAAAATTAAGGAAGGTGTGTGTGAGGGTTGTATCATTTCCCCATACTTATTTAATCCATATGCTAAATAAATTATTTGAGAAACTGGACCTTATGAAGAAGAATGCCCTGTCCTGAGCCAGTCTCACTAATCCTGACACATCAACTCCCATTGCCCCAGTCACTCTCATCTGGTGTACTCCTCTTCTGTGCTATCCCTCTACTCTTCCAAGCATGATGTCCTTCTCCAAGGACCAGTTCCTACTGGCCACATGCCCAAAATGTGTGAGATGGAGCTTCAAAATCCTAGCCTACAAGGAGAAACTTAGTTTCACTCTTTTCAAAACAGACATATTGGTTTTATTGGCAGTCCATTATATGTTCAAGACTCTTCTCCAACACCACAATTTCAAGGCATCAATTCTTATTCTGTCATCATAAATCATTGCCCACCTCTCTGAAGCATAACAAGGAGTCTGGATTAGGTGTACCTTAGTCTCTAGAGTGACCTCATTGATTTTCAGCATTCTGGAGAGGTACCTGACAGCAGATTTTCCCAAAGGAAATTGTTTTTAGATTTTCTGACTGCTGATGTTGACGTTAAAAGTGTTGATTTTAGAGCTGAACGATCTATAATTGGAGAAAGACTCATCAATAACCTTCAGCATTGTGTTGATTAATCTTCTTTGCTCAAGAAGGAGAAGGAATAAAGTGCTTGCTATAGAATATCAAGCATTGCAGCCTTCCATACTGACTGCATTCCAACATCAAGAAAACAAATCCTTACTAAGCCTATAGTCAACATCACAATAGATGATGAAAAGAATAAACCTGTCAATGACTTGATCTTACTTAGATCCACAATCAATGCACTTGGTGCTAGCAGTCAGGAGATCAGAAGATGTATTTCACTTGGAAAGCACACATTGATGAATCTCTCCAGATAATTGATATTGTTAATTTGAGCACTGAGGTACATGTGATTCAGGCGATGATAAACGTGACTACCTGATATACTGCGGAGAGCTACACAATTAGTAATATTGACACAAGAAGAATTGATGCCTTTGAAATACAATGTTGCAGAAGAGTAATGAAAATCCAATGGATTATCAAAAGAACAGATATGACCTAGCTATTTCATTGCTCGGAATATACCCTGAGAAAATAAGAACTGAGGAACAAAAGTTCATAACAACATTATTCACCATCACAAGAATATGGAAACAACCCAGATGCCCAACCAAGATCAAATTGATTGAGAAATTATGGTACCATCATACAATGGAATATGATACAGCACACAGGAGGAATGATTTTGCAAATTATTGCCTTACTTGGGAGGGACTAGAGAGCATTATGCTGAGTGAACTAACTCAATCCCACACGGACAAATATCATATAAAAACATTATTGTAGAGTGAGTATGAAAATCCAAGAGATGGGGGAATATGGAAGCAAAGAGATGAAGATGTGTGCGTGGGAGGGGGATTAATCATGAGGTTGTAAGATTTGATGAGTGGGAGGTAAGAGAAATTGGAAGAATCTGGTCCGAATGACAGTGTATTTATATATTGAAAGTAAACTAGTATAAATTAAAAAAGAGGCAATAAAAGAACAGATATGTCTTGGAAAAGGTGCAACCAAAGTGCTCCTTGGAGGGAAGTATCATAAAGCTTCATCTCACATCCTTTGGGAATGCTAGGACAGGTTATTCCTTAGAAAGGGATTTCATGCTTGCAAAAGAGAAGGGTTGGCAAAGCAGAGGAAGACATTCAATCAGATAGTTGACACAGTGGCTACAACAATGGAATTGAGTGTGCCAAAGATTTTAAGCATGGCACAGGATAAGACAACACTCATATTTCTGTTGTTCATTGGGTCCCTGAGTCATATTTGACTCAATGATGGCAACTAAAAACAACATTGTTACAGTCACTGTATCAATTCACCTTGTTGAGGGTCTTCCTCTCTTTTCCTAATCTTCTACGTTTACAATCAAGATACATTATTTTAAGGACTAGCTCCTCCTAACAACAATCTTAAAATATGTAAGATAAAGTTTCAGCATCCTTGTCTTCAAGAAGCATCCTGACTGATTTCTCCAAGATACATTGCTTGGTGGTAGTTGTTCTTTTGGTAGTCCATGGGATATTCAGTGTGTACTTCCAGCACAACTCAAAGGTATCAATTATTTTCCTGTCATACTAACTCAATGTCCAACTTTAATATTGTTGTTTATCGTTATTATGTGCCATCGAGTCGTTTGTGACTCACAGCGACCCTACGTATTAGAACCCTAAACGCCGTTCTACCCTGTGCCAACCTATCTGTCTCAAACCCATTCATTCCCACCACTCCACTCACAGAA
>NW_006399857.1:5386534-5390489 GCF_000299155.1 Elephantulus edwardii
GGATTGATTCAGTGACTGGGGTAATTGGGATGGGTGTTTCAGAGGCAGTGCGATTGGTACAGGATAGAGCAGGGTTTAGGGCTGTTGTACATAGGGTCTCTATAAATCGCAAGCAACTCGATGGCACTCAACAACAAACAACAACAATAATAATTGGTGACTGGAATAAAAAAGTTAAGAATAAAACAGGAACAAATAGTTGAAAATTTTGGACTCAATGACAGATATGAGTTTAGAAATTTGAATGTTGGAATTTTATTCTATCAATGATTATTAATTTCAAATATCTTTTTAAAAACACAAATGGTAGCTATATGCACATGAAGTTTACCTTATGGACTACACAGGAATCATGTTGATTACATCTGAGGAAGAAAAAAAATCTTTGGAGAAGATTAATTTCAGCAGTCAAGTCAGGCCAGGTGCTGACTGTCGGACAGATAGACCAGCCTGCCAAATTACTCAGGAGTTCAAATGGAAATGGAAAAAAAATCAAGTCCACATGAACAAAAATACGACCTTGAATTTATGCCACTTGAATTTAGAAATCACCTCAAGAATTTTCTCCATTTATAAGATTTAATTGTCCTGATCTATGTCAGGAGAATTCTGCTGGCCTAGCCTATTGACAGCTTCACTCCTAACCAAAGGTGATACCTTTGCTGCACTTCAATCTCCCAGTTGCTCCTAAATGTGCACATCTCCCATCCCTATTGGATTACTGCTTCCAAAATCTGTTAAGGGTTAGCTATGAATAAGTTTGGATTTGATAGCAGTGAGTGAGTGAGTGAGTGAGTGAGTGAGTGAGTGAGTGAGTAAGTGAGTGAGAGAGTATATTTTTACCTTTTACTTTCTCCTAGAGTTTTTGTTCTCTTTCAGCCCATTTAGTTTTTCCTTTTCCATCTTCTAAGTCTAATTTTGATATTAATGACTATCTTCATAATGTTAAGACGGAATTTTGTGCAAGAGTGTTTGTTTCCTTACACAGTGTTGTCTGTCGTTAGGTGCTGTTGACTGAAGTAAGACATAGTGACTCTGAGCAACAGATCTGAATCCTGTATTACTTGCATCATGCTCAACATTTCCGACATACTTTGTCCCTTACTGCAGTCTCTGTGTGAATTCATCCTATTGGGGGCCTACCTCTATTTTGCTGACCCTTCACTTTTCCAAAATGTTCTTTCTTTCAAGGAATAATTCTTCCTAGAAATATCTAAAGTATGTAAGACAAGCACTCTGGTTTAATTTTCTTTTCTTTTTTTCCCTTGTTTGTTGGTTTGCATACAATAAATCATGCACACTCTGTTTAATTCATGTATATTGTATTTAATTTATGTATACTGTGTTTTATATAATCTTTAATTTGCATTGTGTTTCATACACTCATTCATATACACTGTATTATATAAATTAATTACTATTGTTATGTGCCTATTTTTTTAAATAACATTTTTATTTTATACTGGTTTATTTATGAAGCTCGTGTATTCTCTGAGACATATCTTTGTTCTTTGGCTGTACATGGACTGTTAAGTACTCTTCTTCAACACAGCTCAAAGGCATCGGATATTCTTTTGCAATCCTTATTCTTTGCCCAGCTGTGTTACAATTAGAAAATCCTTGCGCTTATGGGTCCCAAATCTGGATTTGATACCTAATTACTATTTTTTTCATTATATGTATTTCTCCCCTTTTATATCCATTTTGATTTATTTAATCTTTGTGCAAGAATTGTCCTCCAAAAGATGTTTAACAAATGCCATGAAGTACCTGTGAAGATTAGATAAATGAAAATAATTTGTCAATAATAAATCTCTCCTCGGAAAGTTGAGGAAAAAAATAATTAATTAATTAATCAGAGCTACCAAGTTATTGGCAAGCAGTAGATAGATAACTAATAAATGATAGTTTCTATTACTATTATTTTCGTTCATGCAATAATTTCTTAAAATGGCTGTCAAAGAGGAAGAAGATTATTTCCTTAAAATGATGTATTTTAGATTATTACCTGCTATTTTGTGACATGTAAACATGTAATTTATCTTACTTTGAAAAGGTTAAGCATAAAGAGTTCTTTAGATTCTGAATTTAAGAAGATTGAATGTGAATAAATGGTATCAAAATTGTCTGGGCAATTTTGTTGTTTTCATAATTAGATGTTGACGATAGATAAGTTATTCTATGTTCCTATGACTATCCACTTCATGGACAAGAGATTATGCTCTAAATTCCCAGCTAAGCATTGACAGTGCAGGTATAACTGAGCTACATAAGTTTCCTGGAATAGGCATCAGCATTGTGTTTCTGGCAGAAATTTGGTTGGATCATATTCTCATTATACAAATAAGTAAAAACATGAGAAATTAAACATTGGACAAAAAGAAAAGTTGACAAACAGTATGTTTTCAGTTTTGGCATCAGCTAATCCAACAGGAAGCTCTGGAATAGGTATACAGAGTAGAAGAATTAATAAGAGTATAAGAGGTAAGATATAAGAGCTAGACTTTTGTATTTCCTAACAGTTAATAATTTGCCTTGGAATTCACTATGAGAACATTATTTGAGGTATTCAATCTCTGTGGCTGAGGACAATTTCAACAATTCTTGACTCTTTTCCATAAGCTTTATAAAATCTGAAGTAGAAATCTAGACAAATTCTCACAAAATTCACTGTAACATTATTAATCTGAAAGAATTTTAACAAATATACTAGTTTTAGTGCTTTTTTAGATACATATTTATAAAACTAATAAAGTTGATATTTGATACAATTTAGTAGAAAAATATTTAAAATTATAAAAAATGCATTCCACGTACAATTACACTGTATTTGAAGTGACTTGTAATGTAACAAAACTCCCTGAAACATTTTCTCTCAAATGAGTGCCTCAATGATGTACTACACTATAATTAACACTCTAATTCTGGGAACTACTATATCATTTCCAGGCACTATAGTTCCAAAGCTGGGAAGTGAACACTGTACATCAGATGATTGATTTCCTATGGATTACAAGAGTCTAAAATCCTTTTCATTATGCAAATTAATAAAATCAAACTATACAAAATATATTTTAGTCATCGATGATTAATTTGTCCATATTTGGGTACAAATGTATGAATTACGTAAGCCATGCAGAGTTTTTAACCTTTCAATTTAGGGATAAAGACATTGTGTTTCTACATTCTGCTCCATAGTTATAAATATTTCATCATTCTAGAGTAGGTAAAAAAATGTAAAGACACTCTAAAACCTTCATATAGGGTCAAACTAATCATATACATAGATACACACAACAAGACACAGAGTCCTTGAAGCTTGAAATAAACAAAAGGACATCTTAATGAGATAGTTTTACTACAATATTTAAAGAACAATGTAATATTTAGAAATGCTGTTACATAAAAAAAACTCTATTATCCCTGTATTATGAAGACTGACAAATAAAATTAGGTAATTCCACATTGTAAAAGAAAAAAAATGTTTCTCAAATGTTCACAGTATCTCTTATGGCAGAGGTAAGAAACTAAGGCGACCACCAAGTAAAGTCTTTCTTTGAAATGTCCTCCTGCTTTAAAACTATGTCTAGGGACTTTGCATTCTCCTCTAAACTAACTTTTAAGGTAAAACAAATCCCACTATAACTGTCTTCAAACTTTCTAATAAAATTACCCTCCAGGAAAATGATCTTTGGCATTAACCTCTGTCAAAATGACAGCTCTCCAAATTGAGAAGTAAAATCACAGGAAAAGGAACAGAAAACATAACAGGAGATTGGGGGTGGGGGATAATCAGATAAATAGACATCTCTTATATAGTAGAATCTTAATTTGAAACAAATGCATCGAGTAGAATAGTTTTAAGGAAAGTACACTGATAACACAAAGGCAACACCTCTCTGGCAAGTTAAATACACCAGTGACTTCACAGGAGAAAGATAGGTAAGATCCTGCC
>NW_006399857.1:5390589-5392210 GCF_000299155.1 Elephantulus edwardii
CGTAATTGCAAAGACTATAGCCTGGATCAGGTGCACCTTATTTTCCAGCCTGATGTCAGTTCACTTCAATACTCTTGAGTGGTCCCTCACAGCTGACTTTCCAATGCAATTCATCTCCTGATTTCCTGGCTGCTGTTACCAAGAGTGCTGACTGTGGAACCACGTAAATGAAACTGTTAACTCAACCAATCTCTTCACCATCCATACTGATACTACCGATTGGCCCAGTGGTGAGAATCTTTGTTTTCTTGATACTGAGCTTCAATCCATATTGAAAACTGCAGTCCTTGACCTTCTGCAGCAAGTGCCTCAGGTCCTCTCAGTTTCAGGGAACAGGGTGGTGTCATCTGCATAACTCAGGTTGTTGATGACCTCTTCTAAATCCAGCCTGCACATCTGGCAGTTCTCTGTTGACATATTGTCCCAAACAATTTTGAATAATTTTCAGCAGAAGCTTGCTTGCAATTGATATCAATGATACTGTTGGATAATTTCCACACTCTGTTGGGTCACCTTTCATTGGAATGGGAACAAATATCGATCTCTTCCAGTCAGTTGTGCAACTGGCTGTCCTCCAGACTTCCTGTCACAACTTAGTGAGCACATCCAGGGCAGTGTATGTTTGTTGAAATAAATCAGTTGGTATGCTGTCAATTCCTGAACCTTGTTTTTTGCCAATTCCTTCATATTAATTTGAACTTCCTCCTTCATCATCATAGGCTCTTGTTTATATGTTATTTCATGAAATTCCTCTGTGTCAGCCAATTCCTTCTGATGCAGTGACTCTCTGTACTCCTTCCATCTTCTTTTGATACTTCCTGGATCATTCAACATTCTATACAAACTATCTTTAAGTATATTACCACCCGTTGCTTGAATTTGTTTTTCAACTTAAGAAACACTGAGTAATTTCGGCCGTTTTGATTTTCTGACTCCAGCTCTCTGCGCATTTCATTATAGTATCTTGCTTTGTTGTCCTGACCTGCCTTTTGAAATTTTCTGTACAGCTCTTTGATTTCTTGATTTCTTCCTTTAGCTTTGGCTTCTTGCTGCTCTAATGCAGTACTCAGAGTCTCATCTGACATCCATCTTGGTCTTTTATACATCTTTAGCCTTTGTAACGATCTTTTGCATTCTTCCTGTACAATTTTCTTGATATCCTCCCAGAGTTCATGCTCTTTTCAAATACTTGTTATGTACTTTAAGGTTGTTGTTGTTGTTATGTGCCATCGAGTCGTTTGCAACTCATAGCGACCCTATGTATGACAGCCCTAAATCCTGCTCTATCCTGTGCCAATCGCACTGCCTCTGACACACCCATCCCAATTACCCCAGTCACTGAATCAATCCAGCTCATAGAGGATCTTCCCTCCTGCACGGTCCCTCCACTCTCCCAAGCATGATGCCCCTCTCCAAGGACCAGTCCCTCCTTAAAACATGTCCAAAGTATGTCACTCAAAGCCCCAGAATCCTTGCCTCCAAGTAGCAACCAGGCTTAACCCTCCCTAGGATGAATCTGTTTGTTTTCTTAGCAGTCCATGGTACATTCAATACTCTGCTCCAGCACCACAGCTCAAAGGCATCAATTCTCCTTCTATCCTCCCTAGTCATTGTCCAACTC
>NW_006399857.1:5399476-5438075 GCF_000299155.1 Elephantulus edwardii
GCATAATAAAACCCACTTCTTATTGCTGTTAGGTGCCCACAGTCAAGTCTGACTCATAGCAAGCCTATCAGCAGCAACAGATCTGAAATGTGTCCTGTTTTATGATATCAATTTTGATATACTTGAATCCATTTATTACAGTCACTGGGTCTACCCATCCCACTAAGAGTTTTCTTTTCTTTTGGTGCCCTTCCAGCTTTCCAAGTATGACGTTTCTATTGAAAGAATAGTTCCTCCTAACAATTTTTGAAAGTATGTGAGATTAAGCTTCCTCCTCATTGCTTCGAAGGAGCATTTTAGGTATAAAATTTCTCTAAGACATATATATTTCTTTTTACTATTCATACATGGATTTTTTGGTTACTCTTCTTCAACACCACAACAACAGCAAAGGCATCAATTCTTCTTCTATTATCCTCATTCAACTGGGAGAAGAGCACGGAAATTAAGAGCCAGGATGAGACGAATTGACACAGTAACTTAGGTAATGGGGGTAGGTTTCTCATAAAACGGTGAGACTGACTTACAATAGGGCACGATTTAGAGCTATTGTGTATAGAGTCACTACGGATCTCAGTCAACTTGATGACACATAACAGTGACAACAAAGGAGAGAGATGGTATTTCATCAAGGTTTTGGTTTTGAAGACTCTAGTAACCTAGTGGCAAGAAGTTCTGAATGGACAATCCCCTCACATGTGAATAACTGTGTCTGACAATCTGTCAGAGGTTCAGCAGTGGATTGGATCCAACTCTATGGTACACAAAAACAACAAAAGTAATTATTAATGAAAGTAGATTACTCGTCCTTATCCTGTAGAGGTCTGGTGAACTTTAATCATCAGAGGCATGAAATATTTTGGTTCAACATGCTATGGATTACACTAGAGTGATATATTTAAAGCTTAGTTATATAAGCTGATTGAATGTCATTGTTTTGCTTTGTGTTTTTGTTGCTAAATGCTGTCAAGTCGCAGGCAACTCATAAGGACCCTTTGAAGGGGAGTCCTCTACTCTTGGGTGCCTTTCATCCTCTCTCCAGATTCATAGGGTTTCTGGAGGCAAGCTATTATGGAAGTGGATGCCACTCCTTCTTCCAAGCTTGTTTTAATCAGGGAGTTCCATCCCACTCTCTGTCCGCATTGGGTAGCCAATCATTAACGCATTTGACACATCAGTGTCACAGTGTTCAGTCTCACAGCAACCAAGAAGGACTGAGGGATGGCAACTTGTACACCAGGGCTATACGACCTAGAGGAATGTCTGAACAAAAACAATGAAAGACAGGCCTGAGGACCGCAGATTAAAAGTCACCCACCTTAGGCTTGGTAGCATCGCTTTCTGTCCACTGGGCCAGCTGATCTCTCTCTCTCTCGATGTTGATATTATTGTTGTTAAGTGCCATCACGTCACAGGCGACTTATAGCGGACCTATGAAGGAGAGTCGTCGACTCTTGGGTGCCGTTCATCCTCTCTCCAGGTTCATAGGGTTTCCGGAGGCAAGCTATTATGTTTTGCTTTAGAAAAAAACAAAACAAACAAGCAAACAAACCCAGCATTTTTTTTCTTTAAAAGACTTAATATATTTGTATAAATCTGTGTCAGTTTGGAACATAGTGGCCCATTATGCCTGTTAAAAAAGTCATTTTAGATGTGTCTTGAAGTATAATATTGTGAGTTACAGGATAATATCCATGTGCATACAAGGAAGTCCAGTGAATACCACTATCATTCAAATATATGCACCAACAACCAGAGCCAAAGAAGAGGAAATAGTTTATTCCTACCAACTTTTGCAGTCAGAGATTAATTGAACATGCAATCAAGATACATTAACAATGATGGGTGACTGGGATGCAAAAGGTGGGAATAGAAAAGAAGGACCAATAGTTGCAAAATATGGACTTGGTGACAGAAATGAAGTGGGAGATAAAATGATAGAATTTTGCACAATCAACAATTTATTCGTTGCAAATACATTTTACAAAAAACATAAATGCAGGCTATACTCATGGATTTCACCTGACGGTATGCATAAAAATCAGATAGATTACATCTGTAGAAAGAACCACTGGAGAAGCTTATTATCAGCTATAAAAACTAGGCCTGGTGCTAATTGTGGTACAGACCCCCAAACTACTCATATATAAGTTTAAGCTGAAGCTAAGGATAGTGAAATGAAGCCCACATAAACCAAAACATGACCTTGAGTCTATGCCACCTGAATTTCAGAGCCATCTCAGGAACAGGTTTAAGCCTTGAACAATAATGAGCGAAGACAAGATGAATGATGGGAATATAACAAGAATATCATCCAGGAAGAATGCAAAAATTGCAAAGACAGAGGAGGAAGAAAGACCAAAATGATGTCAGAAGAGATTCTGAATATTGCAGTGGAGTTCTGAGCAGCCAAAGCAGAAGGAAGAAATCAAGACATTAAGGAGCTGAACAGGGGATTTCAAAAGGCTATGCAAAAAGACAAAGTAAAATATTATAATGAAATGTGCAAAGAGCTGGAGTCAGAAAATCAAAGAGGCAGAACTTATTCAGCATTTCTTAAGCTCAAGAAACTGAAGAGGAAATGCAAGCCTTGAGTTGCAATACTTAAGAATGCTTTGGGCAGAATATTGAGTGGTCCTGCAAGTATTCAAAGAGAAAAGAGTTTACAGAGTCATTATACCAAAAGAAATTGGCAGACAGAAGAATTTAATGAAACAACAATGAGCAAAAGCCTATGGTGATAAAGGAAAAAGTCCAACTGCTATGAAAGAATTGGCTAAGAATAAGGCCACAATTAGTATACCAATTGACATATTTCAACTAACAGATGCTGCCCTAGATGTGTTCACCAAGTTGTGTCAAGAAATCTGGAGAACAACCACTTGGTCAACTGCCTGGAAGAGATCTATATTTGTTCTCATTCCAAAGAAAGGTGATCCAACAGAGTGTGGAAATTATCAAACAATATGATTAATATCACATGCAAGCAAGATTTTTCTGAAGATTATCCAAAAACAGCTGGAACAGTACATCAACAGAGAACTACCAGAAGTGCAGGCAGGATTTAGACGGGGCGATGATACTAGGGATAGTGTAGCTATTGTTCAATGGATCTTGGCTGAAAGCTGAAAGCGAGGAGTACTAGAAGAATGTCTTTCTTTGTTTCATTGATTATGCAAAGACATTTGACTGTGTGGATCACAACAAACTGTGAATAACTCTGGGAAGAATGAGAATCCCAGAACACTTGAGTGTGCTAAGGCAAAACCTATAGGTTTCGACCAGGAGGCAGTCGTCAGAACAGAGAAAGGAAACACTGTGTGATTCAAAATTGGGAAGGGTGTATGCCAGAGCTGTATCCTGTCTCCACAATCTTTATGCAGAACACGTTTATTGGAGACTGGGCTCTATGAGGAGAAATGTGACATCAGGATTGGAGGAAGAACATAAACAACCTGCGTTATGCAGATGGCACAACCCTGCTTGCTGAAACTGAGGAGGACCTGAAGCACTTGCTGTGGACGGTCAGGGACTGCAGTCTTCAGTATGGATCGAGAGTCAATATCAAGAAAACAAAGATTCTCACCGCTGAGCCGATTGGCAGCATCATAATGGATGGTGAAGAGACTGAGATTGTTCACAGTTTTGATTTTCCTCTGCTCCACAGTGATGGGAAAAGTCGATAATTAGAGATCTCTCTGAAGTGCTAAAGTGCAAGGATGCCAGTCTGGAGATCATGGCCTGGAGCAGGCACAGCTTAGTCTCTTGATTGATTTCATTGTTCCTCAGCACTCTGGAGAGGTCATTGACAGCAGACTTCCTCAGTGCAACTCATCTTTGATTTTCTTACTGCTGGTGCCAAGAGTGTTGATTGTGGAGCTGAGAAAGCTGAAATTGTTAGCAATTTCAATCTCTTCTCCATCTATGATTATGCTTCCAATTTATCCAGTGATGAGAATTTTTGTTTCCTTGATGTTGAGCTTCAATCCATATTGATGGCTTTAGCCCTTGACCTTTTGCAGCAAACACTTCAGTCTTCCCCAGTTTCACAAAGCAAAGTTATGTCATCTGCATAACCCAGGTTGTTGATTAGTTTTCCTCCAATCCTGGTGCCATATTCTCCCTCATAAATCCAGTATTTTGAATAATCTGTTCTGCATACAAATTGAAAAGGTACAGAGACAGGACATAATCTTGGCACATTTCTTTCCTGATTTTGAACCAAGCAGTGTTTCCTTGCTCTGTTTCGAATATTACGTCTTAATCTGAGTATAGATTTTGTATAAGCATAATGGAGTGTTTTGGGATTCCCATTCTTCATAAAGTTAGCCACAATTTAGAAACTTAAATAGCCCATGTTTGAAATCCTAGATCTCTTTCTAGTGTTGCTTGCCTATAACTATCCCTATCTCAGTCTTCCTATTTTCCCTCTTATTTATCACGTTTCTGCTTAAACATTATGTTAGACAAGTGACTTCATAATCTCTTAACTGGATTAGTATTTACTATAATAAAATGTATTTCTTAAATTTTAATGTTATCTATTCTTACTACTATAAAATAATTTTAAGGCTCAGAACAAATTCGTTTATTATTTTGATTAATTACCCTTGTATTTGCCCAGTATGAAGCTGACATTGTAGTGTATTACACCTACTTTAAGTACATATGTAAATAAGTTATTCTACTTTTCCATACGTGTATATTGAAAAAGAAATTTACAAGATGAAATAAAATAATTTTTTCTGAACAAGGATAATAATCAGATGATGATGATGATGATGATGACGACGATGATTTTGTGTGTGTACCATCAAATTGAATCTGACTGGTACAGGAGGAGATTGCTCCTACTTCTCCAGCAGAGCATCTGGTGGATTCCAACCTGTTATCTCTGGGATTGCAGTGCAGCTTCTTGCCACTAGGCCATCAGACCTCCCTCAATAATCAGACTTGAACAATGTAACTTCTGCGTTTTGTAAAGCCATGAAAGCTTATAAATACATAATTATTATCCCATGCCAATATGTTTTGTTTTCAAGTTTTCCAATGTATTTGAATTTTACAGGAATGTAACTAGAAAATAAAATTTAAAAAGTTATTTGGAGAATGTATTTTCTGTTTGTTTTGAGTCTCTTCAATTTTTAAATTTATTATTTCTTTTAGAGATGTTATTTATTTTTAGCTATACTCCCATAGATTTGCTTTATATTTGTCACATTTTTCATCTTGTTCTGAACCACTGAAGGCATGCAGTTCAAATCCAATAGCTCTTCCATCAGAGAAGGATGAACAATCTCCTCTCGATCAATTAACTGCCTCTGAAAATCCAGTGGAAGGTCTGCTGGTGTCACTTCAGGCTTGACAATACTGGGTTCTGCTCAAAACACTGAATCCCTCAAATCTGTGTCCTACATGGACAGGTCTTTTGCAGGTACTCTTTAACGATTCCCATGGCCATGAAATTACTTGGCAAAGCACCATGGTTCCATCTTTTCAGGAATAAGAAGATCCAAGCCTCTTTCTTCCAGCCAGCCTTGAATCTTCTCTGCAACCAAGATAAAGCATCACCCAAATATGCCTACTCCACTTTGGGACTCAGCAAGGTCAACAAAAATCGCAGAAGTGGCAGACTGCAAGTAAATTTTCTTTGAGCCCTCTCCACTTTGTTTGCTTCATCTCCTGATATAAATTTTTCCTTGAAACACTTCTAAAAGAACTCTTCCTCTTCTTGGGCACTGTAAATTCCTTTTTTCACTTCTATGCTGGGTTCAAAGCCTCCATTTACAAGGCATTCTTCCAGATTTTCACACCAATGAAATAATCTCTATCATCTTCTTTTTAGCCTTCGCATTATAAATAGAGAGAGAAAAGGCATAAAGCCACATCCTTAAAAAACAAAACAAACAAACAAACAAATTCAAAATAATCCATGGAAAGATCTCTTCAAGAAAAGTGAGCTTCTGTTTTCATATTGGCTTGACAATATTTGTGGTCTTTGTCCTAGTGTTTACTTTCTTCCTACCCCCAAGCAAAAGTGGCTATTTGCCATACTGTTATAATCCATCCCTTCTCATCCTCACATTCTAAAACCTGATCTTCACTATGATCCCCAAATCTGAGACCTTCCCTGGGTTACTTTTTTCTCTGATTTATAGTCTTCCACCTATCTTGGGCCAACTTAGCTCACTTCCCTTGTCCTAAAACCTACTACACAGTTTTAACCTATTTACTCTCATCTTGCTGTAAGTCTGTTACTCTCTATACACTGAGTAGATGCACTTTCTGGTCTGGACAACTAGTACCTTCTAGGACCTACTTTTCCAGCACTTGTCATGGGTAGGTAGGAAAATCCAAGTGTTATACCTACTGTACTTATCATTGTGTAAACAAAAGTAGACAAAAAAAATTGCAAGAGCAAGTATAAAATCCATAATAGCCCAAGCCTGTTACCCCACAAGCTTATAAAGACATTAATCTTTCAAGACTAAAGAATCTCACCTAGCCAGTTGACTCAGAAACCTCTATAAGACATTTTTAAATACTACTTTCCAAATTGAAAGTCATATCAGCTAATCATCCCTGTTGGTTTTGTCTCCCCTTACGACAGGGGATATATAGCCACCCCTGTTCCACCTAATTGGACTTCAGAAATTAATACCTCAAATCCCAACAGAGTAACTCTCAGAAGTCAGCTAACAGACAACTTTCCCCAACCTTAAATGTTACCTGCCTTCTTTCAATTAACGACACAAAAGCAGTAGGCAATGTTTCTTTCTCTTATTATAATCACACCCTTTCCTTGTCAAATAATGCCACTCAGTGCTTTTCCTCAGGTGTATTCTTCATATGTGGCAACTTAGCCTAATGCTGCTTGCAGACCAACTGGACTGCAGCCTGGGTATGTGCATTTTTTAACCCCCAAAATCTCTGTACTCACAGAAGACCAATTTAAAATTGCCCTACCCTCACTTATGAGAGGAACAATGGGCCATTGTTGCTCCCATAATCCTAGGAGTGAGTCTTGCAGCTGCTATAGGAATAGGTACAGGGAAAATTGGAACAACAACTAACTTTTACTATAAACTCTCCCAAGAGTTAAATGATGATATGGAAAAGAAGCTGACTCACTCAACTTGCTACAAAGTCAGGTGGAATTTCTAGCAGCTGTTGCCCTCCTCCAAACCAATGAGTGTTAGACTTATCCACTACTGAAAAAGGAGTAATCTGCCTCTTCCTAGGAGAAGAATGTTGTTACTATATAAACCAATCAAGAATAGAAATAGACAAGGTGAAATAACTTCAAGAACAAATCCAGCAAAGACAATGGAAAATAGGAAGCAAACAAATTTTTTCTCCTTTCTTGATAGTTGGCTAACCTGGTGTCTACCAGTTCTCAGAGCTTTTACAGTAATTTTCTTAATCTCATGCAATTTCTTTCTAGTTTTCTACAGGAGTGGATAAGAGTCTTTGCCAACCACACAGTCCATGAACTCCTCATATTTATCAACTGATTACAAACCATTACCCTCCATCATCACTCCTGACAATTCCAGTGCCTAATGCCTTTCTCCTCATCTAGATTATTGTTCCCATCAAGCAGGAAGTAGTTACAAAAGAGAACCTCAACAGCCCCAATCATATAACAAAAAGGCTAGAATGTTAGGTGTGGAGCTGCTCTCCCTTCTTTTCCCAGAATAGCACCTAAAATAAACCACAGGAAATAGCAGCTCTGGCTCTGTTTGTATTTGTTAGGACTGTGAAATAGTTCTAACTCCATTTTCCAGGAATAACTATTTGTGACCCCCAGTCTACTCCCTTATCTTCTAAAACAAAACTATGAATACCCTGTTATCCAATTTCCTTATAAGGTCATATAAAACTCCACTCTAAGTAGAGGCTGGTCTCTTCTTTGGAGTCAGACTGCCAGTTTCTCCTCAAAAACTGTCTTTCTTGGACTGAACTGGCTTCTGTTCTTCCTCAGCAAGCTTATGTGCAGAAGAAACATCTGTAGGCTTAATTTTATGTATAAATTTAAATCTTAATACTTCTTCATGTGACTACAGCCTTGTTTTCCAAAACGTGAAGAAGACTTGAATCACTTCCTGAAAAAGATCAAAGTTTATTGCCTTCGCTATATATTATATGTTAATATTAAGAATGAAAAAAATCTTCAGCATTGGGGTTATAAGCAAAGGCATGATACCTGGAGAAAAGATTAAGGTTGTCAACAATTTCATTTTACCTAGGTCTACATTTATCATCCATGGTAGCTGCAGTAAAGAAGCCAAAATGTATTATATATTGGCCAATCTGCTGTCATGTACCTCTCTAAAATTCTAACATATACTTGATCCAAACCATGATATTTTCATTTTATTATGCAACTGGAAGTTGGATCATGATTAAGAATGCCTTTGAATTGGATGGTAAGCGCAAAAAGGATCACCATAACTGTTTTGGAGGAAGTTTAACTAGGGGTCTCCTCAGAGGCAAGGATATTAAAAATTTATCTCACTTACTTGGGCGTGTTGTCAGGAGATGAGACTTCTTGGAAAATGACATCATGTGGGGAATGCAGGGTCATAAAATGTGAGGAAGACTCTCTGAAAGATTGATTGACACAATGACTGTAACAATGGATTTTAGTGTGTTTGAGTTAATAAAGACATAGCAACAAATGTTGTTGTTGTTTAGTGTCATCGAGTAACAGGCAACTCATAGCAACCCTATGAAGGAGAGTCCTCAATGCTGTGTGTCCTGTCTTTCATCCTCTCTCCAGGTTCATAGTGTTTCCAGAGGCAAGCTATTACGAAAGTGGATGCCACTGCTAGCAAGGTTTAAATTTATTGTTTCACCATAAGTTGCTATCACTCAGACGACACTTAAACACGACAACCTGAGTGAATTTTTTTCATGGTCATGTGAAACAAATTAATTCGAGAAAGTAAGCAATCTATTTTTAACGTATTTAAAATAATCTCTTTCCGTAGAAAGCAATGTGTATGTTTTATGTTTGCTAAATTCATACTAATGACTAAATTGCAAAGGAAACAAACACAAAAAAGTATGATCATAAAATTACATCTGGAAAGAACACTGTGCCCAGAAAATCTTCTGATGATAGCACACAATTATTTTTGCTAACATTATGAAGGTGGAAGCTAGTATATTACAAAAACATGAAACTTAGCAGATGGTGAGTTTACACTTCATGTCACTCACTTGGTATCTCAGTGCGAAAAAATGAGTTTAATCACAGAATGATCACATATTTTTTCACTCTTTATAATCTTAAACTAAGTAAATTATATAAATTTCATAGTGAATATTGAGTATGAGGATTAATGTTACAAAGAATTTTAAAATAAATCAGCATTAAAAGAGTACATTGATGGAAAACATCACACAGTGAATCAAATAAAGGAAAAGGCATAGAACTATAACTGATTAAATGTTCAGTGTAAAACAGAAATTAGTGTTTTCAGAATATTGTTTTCAATTAATGGTCAGAAATAATAAAAAATAATTCTAAAATAATCAGTACAAAAATGCTAACCGTACAAATTAATAAATTAGAACTAAAAATTATTGAAAAATTCACATCGTATTCTGGGCCCCAAAATTGTATTTCAAAAGGTAACAAAAGAAAACATGGGAAAAAAGCCTACAAAACACAAAAAAAAAACCAACTGAAAAATATATTTATAAAGCTATCACAAACCTTAAAATTGATTTTCTAAGGATAAATAGAAATGTCTTAGAGAAAAGTGCATCTAGAGTCTTTCTTTGAGGAAAAGATGACAAAGCCTTGACATACATACTCTGATCACAGTGTTAGAATAGGTTTTTCCTTGGCGAGAAACATCACGCTTGGAAGGGTAGAGGGTCCACAAAGGAAAGAAAGATACTCAACAAGATGGATTGACACATTGACCACTGCAGTAGTCTCCTGTGTGTCAGAGATGATGAGGAGGGCACAGGATAGAAGCAGGTTCAGATATGTTGTTTCTAGGGTTGCTCTGAGTCGTGCACAGCTCGATGGCCCTAACAACAAGTATACTTGCATCTACATGTGAATTATGGATGCTCTTGTGTACACATATACACCCACTTACAAATACACATAAGGCACACATGATGTTAATATAGCAGATTAATACCACTCAAATAGAAACTTAAAAAAATTCTTAGTAATATAAACATATAAGAACTTTGAATATAATTGCTTAGGAAAGCAAAAGATTCAATATTTGAAAATACATTTATGATATCAAAAGGTAGAATATGGAAAAATTAAACAATATTGATAAAAGTAACCCATGATCACACAATACAGAAGCACACACACACAATGGTTTGATCTCTGACATATCAAATAATACATATGTAATGGATACAAATACATATGAAACTTATACAACTATAATCAAATAACAGCAGGATATTGATTTGAAAGGACACTTTCAACAAATTATGAATTAATATAATAATGTAATATTATTCTCTTGACTAGTCCATATCTATTTCAATCTCATTGTCAATATTAACTTAAATTAAAATTGTTAGTAGATCTTCAGAAAATTAATATATGTATAATAAACACTATATACTAGACAAGGATCTTACGACTAATATAATGTCGTATTATTTTCAAATTTTGCTTGCAATTTCCAGTACAAATTATACAGTTTTGCTGATGAATTTAAGAAATTGATTATTAGCTTCCAGAAATATCCTAGGGAGAACTGATTAAGAATGATTTGAATTGGTAGCATTGATTAGAGAAATTGAGACATTTAAGAGTGCAGCCTTCAATATGAATTGAAGTGCAATATCAAGAAAACAAAGATTCTCACTACTGGGTCAATTGGCAACATCATGAGAGATGGTAAAGAGATTAAGATTGTTCACAGCTTTAGTTTCCTTGACTCCACAATCAATACTCTTGGCACTAGCAGCCAGGAAATTAAAAGACGTATTACTATGGGAAAGTATGCTGTTAAAGACCTCTTCAAAGTAATGAAGAGCAACAATGTCAGTCTCGAGACTAAGGTATGCCTGATACAGGCCATGGTCTTTGCAATCACTAACTATGCATCAGGGAGCTGGACAATGACTAGGGAGAATAAAAGGAGAATTGATGCTTTCTGAACTGTAGCGTTGGAGAAGAGCATTGAATATACATACCATGGACTGCTAAGAAAACAAACAGGTTCATCCTAGAGAGGGTTAAACCAGGTTGCTCCTTGGAGCAAGGACTCTGAAGCTTCGTCTGACATACTTTGGACACGTTGCAAGGAGGAATCAGTCTTTGGAAAGGGATGTCATGCTTGGGAGGATAGAGGGACAGCACAGGAAAGGAAGTGGATTGATTCACTTACTGGATTAACAGGGATGAGTGTGTCAGAAACAGTGAGATTGGCACAGGATAGCAGGGTTTAGGGCTATTGTACATATGAGTCACGGGCAATTCTATGACACATAACAACAACAACAACAAACAATAATATTTATGATAACTGAAATTCTCATTTAGCTTCTAAATTTTAAAATTTTTCCATATTGCACTATGAAATTTACTCATATTATGTTTCTTCCACATATATTACAGAAATAAGGACTTTATTTGTATCCTATCATAGTCTAGGACTTTCTGTAGTAGTAGATATGCAAGCAATTTTTCTTTGGAATAAACCTTTGATTTTCAATATTTTATTTTATATTATTTTATTATTTTTCTGTGAGTGTACCGTCGAATCAGATCTGACTGGTACAGGTGGAGATTGTCCCTCCTTCCCCGGCAGAGCATCTGGTGGATTTGAACTGTGCGCCTCTGAGATTGTAGTTGCGGCTCCTTGCCACTAGGCCACCAGAGCTCCCCTTGATTTTTAATATTTTTAAAAATATTTTCACGTAGTCATGCAGTCTAGATTACATAATAGTTAAGAGTCTGATGTAAATATTGAAGTTGATGGTTTCAATGTAGTATCCACTCCAAGGGAGAATGTGTGACTATGTTTTTGTAAAGATTTACAGCTTCGGTATTGTTATGTGCCATAGAGTATCCATTGACTCATAGTGACCCTGTGTACAATAACTCTGAACTCCGGTCTATACTAAACCACCTTCACCGTCTCCAACACATCTATATCCATTATACAAGTTACTGTGTCAATTCATTTCATCTGAAGTCTTCCACTTCTGTACTGTCCTCCACACTTCTAAGAATGATGTTCTTCTCTGAGACTAGTCCCTCCAGGTCACATGCCAAAAGTATGCAAGATTGAGCTTCAGAATCCTTGCCTCCAAGGAACAGTCTACTTTCACTCTTTCCAGGATTAACCAGTTTGTTCTCTTGGCAGTCCAGGATATATTCAATACTCTTATTCAATACTTTTACCACAACTCAAAGGTATCAGTTCTTTTTATGTCATCTTTTGTCATCGTCCAGCTAATAACACTCTTGGTACCAGAAGTCAAGAAATTATAAGACAAATCACTTTGGGAAATTTGTTGTCAGAGACCTCTCCATAGTGCTGAGGAGAAACAATGTCAGTCTGGAGACTAAGGTGCACTTTATCCAGGTTATGGTCTTTGCAAAAACGTGCTATGAATCAAAGATGGACAATGACGAGGGATGATAGAAGGATAATTGATGTCTTTGAGTTGTGGTGTTGGAAAAGAGTATTGAATACAGCACATATTGCTAGAAGAACAAACAGGTTCATCATAGAGAGAGTGAGAGCAGGCTGCTCCTTAGAAGCAAGGACTCTGAAGCTCTGTGTGACATACTTTGGACATGTTGCAAGGAGGGACCAGTCCCTGAAGAGAGATGTCATGCTTGGGACGGTGGAGGAACAGGTAATGGAAGAGAAGAAGACACAAGATGAAATGGATTGATTTGATTAAGTGACAGGGGCAATGGGGATAGGTATGTCAGAGACAAATAAGATTGGCACAAGTTTACGGCCGTTGTACACATGGTTGCCATGAGTTGCAGAACAACAACAGGTTCAGGCACATCTTAGTAATCTTTAAACTGACATCTTAACTTCTCAGTAATTTGGAGAGGTCCTTGACTGCACATTTTACCAATATAAAAAAATGTAATAAATCTCCTGATCTCTTGATGACTGGCAACAAGTATGTAGATTGTGGATTGAAGTAATCCAATGAGAAGAATTACTATGTTTTTGATGTTGACATATAATACAAATTGAAGACTGTAATCTTTGATCTTCTTCAGCAAGCATTTCAAGTCCTCTTCAGTTTCAGCAATCAAGGATGTGACATCTGCATAACGCAGGTTATTGATGAGACTTCCTTCTTTCTCCCAAACTGATGCCACATTCTTCAGAAAGTCTAGCTTCAGAAAGTCTAGATTCTCAAAAGATTTACTTAGAATACAGATTGAATAGTTATTAAGAGAGCTTGCAAAATAGATATGCTTCTTTCCTAATCTTAAACTATATAGTACCGCACTGTTCTTTTCACACATCAGCATCTTGGTTGAGGTTTTCCATGAGCACAATTAAATTATCTAGGATTACCATTTTCTAATAGCCATGGCTTATTATCATTCACATAGTCAATTGGTTTTTCCTAGTCCATAAAACATAGATATACATTCTTCTGGTATTACCTGCTTTCAGCCAGGATTAATCTAACATCAGCAAAGATATTCCTGGTGCCATGGCCTCTTCTAAAACCAACTTGACCCTCTGATAGTTCTCTATCAATGTACTATTCTAATTATTTTTAGATAATATCAGCAATATTTACCTTGCATTCTATATTAATGATACTGTTCGACAATGTATATATTCTGTTGAATTGTCTTACCTGGGGATAGGAAGATCACATTTAGGTTCAAGTTGACTTGTTTAATTTTTGTTACCCTTCATTTGAACTTGCACATGAGCAATTGTTGTTCTGTTCTACCCCCTTGGTTTGTACTTCTGATATTAGAGGTTTTCCAACAATTCCTTCTACATATATAGTATATATAATTCCTGTGCAGTCTAATAGGTAAGGTTCATTTGTAAAGTCACCATTGTTGTTATTTTAAAAAATTATTCAAATTAATAAATCATTGTGTGTACAAAATGTTGTTGTTCGATTTCTTGTTTTATTTTTGTCATCAACACTATGCTTTCAAATTATCTATCCTTCTTTCTTCCAACTTTTGCATTCCAATCACTAATTATTATTGACACAGCTTGATTGCATATTTGGTCAATTTTAAATTGCAAGATTTGGTGTAAATCTTCAATTTCTTTCTCTTTGGCTTTAGCTATTAATGTGTATGTTTTAATAATAATCACATTATTATTATTATTAATAGATCTTCCTTGTATTCATGATATAAGGAATATCTAACATTAATCAGTGATCAATCAATTAATTATATATTAGTAGTATCAAGGATGATATCATTCATCATGATATATAATCATGATCAAAGATAATATCTTATCATTCACAAAATTATTCTTCAGGAAAAACTTGAAATTGTTTTTTTAACTATGAATGCAACACCATTACTCTGTTTTTTCTTTCCTCAGATAGTGTGCAAACAGTATCTTCTTATTGCTGTATCTATCTGGTTGAAGCTTGTGTAGTGTAGCATGATAGGGCTCTGGTTGGGTGTTGAAGCATTGTGGACAAGACCCATGGTTGACGTTATGTGGTAACATCATGAATGTGGATATTAAGGTCACAGTTATGTCTCTTCAGTGCTGGGGTTAGAGGATGATATTGCTCTAAAATAACAGAACCGGCTATCAAGACCAACATCAAGCTAGACAGTGTTATCAAAAAGGCTTAACTTCATGGTGTATGTTATTGTTGTTGTTATGTGCCATCGAGTCGCTTGTGACTCATAGCGACACTATGTATAACAGCCCTAAATTCTGCTCTGTCCTGTGCCAATCACACTGTCTTCGACACACCCATCCCGATTACCCCAGTCAATCAATCCACCTCATAGAGGGCCTTCCCCTCCTGCACTGTTCCTCCACCCTACTAAGCATGATGTCCTTCTCCAAGGGACTTATCTCTCCTTACAACATGTCCAAAGTATGTCAGATGGAGCCTCAGAATCCTTGCCTCCAAGGAGCCACCCGGTTTAACCCTCTCCAGAGAAATCTGTTTGTTTTCTTCGCAGTCCATGGTATTCTCAAAACTCTTCTCCAGCACCACAGCTCAAAGGCATCAATTCTCCTTCTAACCTTCTTAGTCACTGTCCAACTCTCTGATGCATAACAAGTGAAATGATAGCAAAGACCATGGCCTGTATCAGACGCACCTTAGTTAGGTAATAATTTCCAAAATCATTGCTTCTGCATGATGCATAGTATTCCATTGTGTGTATGTACCATAATTTCTCAATCCATTCAATTGTAGTTGGACATCTAGGCTGTTTAATGCTACTATGAACACTGGTGTACATGTCTCCGTTTGTGCCTCAGTTCTCATTTTCTCAGGGTATACTCCAAGTAGTGAAACAGTTCAGTCTTATGGAATTTCTATGTTCAGCTTTTTGAGTTAATGCCAAACTGCCTTCCAGAATGGTTGTACCATTTTACAATTCTACCAACAATGTAGTTCCTTTATCACAATAATATCTCTTGATAGAACTTTAGTGGTCATGTTTTCATACTAAGGTACAGTCTAATTGTTAATTATTTTTGGTGTACCCAAAGTAATATTTTTCTCATTTGTGTAACACATACAGATATTATAATCTGTTTCCCTCAACCAGCTCTTCTTCTGAGATGCTGATTATTCTGTTCCTTTAATACCTCTTAGGCTAATATAATTTATATCCATTAGACAAATAAGTCAAATGAGATAAGGAAAGGTTAAGTGGCATATGTAGTTTCGGGTTGCATAGTTCTTACGTAAGTTATGTTTGTGTTCCATTGAGTTGAAACTAACTCATAGTTAACCCTCCAGTAGGTTTTTAGAGGCAGAAAATCTCATAGGATGAGATTGTCCAGCCTTCTGAGGCAGAGACGTTGGTGGATTCAAAATATATCTTTGAGATTACTGTGAAGCTTATTACCTATAAGAAGTAAATATGGGGCATGGGGTCAGGATCAAAGGAAGATTCATCTGCAGCCTGCATTATGCATATGACACTTTACATACTGAAAGTGAGGAAAACTTGAAATGTTTGCTACAGAAAATCAAGGATTAAAACTTCCAATATAGATAACATCTCAATATCAAGAAGACAAAAATTCACAACACTGTGTCAATATGCAACATTATGATAGATAGAGAAGAAATTGAAGTTGTCAATGATTTCCTCTTACTTGTATCAACAATCAATATCCTTGGTATCATTAGTCAGGAGATTAGGAGGTATGTATTGCATTGGGCAAGTCTGCTGTCAGAGATATCTTCAAAATATGGAAGAGCAATCTGAAAACTAAAATATATCTGATTTTAGCTATTGTCTTTTCAATTCCTTGCTATGATGAACAATGAATAAGTATGATATAAAAATAATTAATGCCTCTGAGTTGTAGGAATCCCACAATTGATGATTGGCATACCAATTGATGTAAAAGGGGAGTGACTATCACATGGACTGCCAAAAGAACAAACAGGTATGTCTTGGGGGAAAAGTGCAAATAAAGTTCTCTTGAAAGCAAAGAGGCAAAGCATTGTCTCTTGTACTTTGGCCATGTTGCTAGGATATACTATTCCTTGGGAGGTGACACCATACTTGGAAAGGTGGAGGGTCAGCTAAAGAGAAAGACACAGTGATTGTCATGGGCTCAAGTATGTTAGTTCATGTGGATGGCACAGGATAGGACAGAGCTAAGGTCTATTATCCATAGGGTAACTATGAATTGTTCTCTAGTTAATGACATCTAACAGCAGCAACAAAGTTTCAGGATTATCATTGATTGTGTTAAGGTTGCAGCTTGAATCACAATACTTTGGTATTCTTTGCTGTAAACAGCTGATGATTAAGAAATATTCTCAGTTACATTCACAGTATACATGACAAAAAAAGGAAAAGTGAGTCATTATTTTCAATAAAACAATATCCTGCATAATTTCAGTGCAAGATATCACTAAGAATATTTCTATTTACTAATTGTGCACATAGAGACATCAATTGCTCTACTCATGTTAATTTTCTAAAGACAATTGTCCTAGATATTCAATTTTCTCATGCTTTTGAAAATATCTAATTTCTAAGCAGCATTACTTTTACTTGACTTTCATTGTGCATGATTATGAAAACTTACTTCTTTTGACACTTACCATAAAAGCAGTGAAAAAAACACCATTATGCTATAATTTATTATGTCAAATTTATCAGGATAGAAATTTAAGTCATTCTGTCTATGGGATCTGAAAATTTCTGTGGAAATATATTTTTTATGGTCCTACATTTTAGAATTCTCAGATCATAGACAGAAGTAAATATAAATTGTCTGTAGAAAAAAATCCACTTTACTTCTTTAAAAGAGTTTATGTAATGTAAACACAGTTTGAAAATTTTACGTGCATAAAAGTAATAATGCACAGAATCAATGTATCATAAATACATCGATTCTATACATTACGTTGTAGTAGAACACAATTTAATTCATGACCTTATCTTTCACAGGTACTAAAATAGTATAACACCTTTCAAGAAATAAAAATGAAGGTTGAAAATAAGAAAGAAATTAGAATAATGAAAAAAAAAACACTAGCTGGATTTCAGAAATATAAAATAACATATAAACAAACAAAAACAACAACAAAATAACAGTGGATAGGAAAATAGTCATATTGAACTTAATAGAAGAAAAACATTATTGAAAGTAAAAGTTTAAAAATATTTATCTTGAAGAAATAGTAATATATTCAAACTACTTTAGAATCATGGCCTCTGAATTTTCAGTGCAACTCGATTTGGACTGTTATCCTTGTTGTTATGTACCATTGAGTCAGGATTGAATTATAAGCGATGCTGCAGTGGGTTTTCAGAGGCAGTACATTGTTTGGAAGGAGACTGTCTTTTCCACAAAACTCAGCTGAGAAATTGAAACCATGTGCCTTTGGCTTGGCAGTGCAACTCCTTATCATCAAACCACCAGAGCTCCCTCTCCATGGATTAGGATACCAGATTTCATACACCTGCAATATTGCTGTTGTTGTTAGGTGCTGTTGAGTTGAATACAACTCATAGCGACCTTATGAACAAAACTCTGAACCTTGTTCTATCCTGAGCCATCCTTAAGATTCCTCATACACAAGAGCCCATTGCGGCAGTTACCATTTCAATCAACCTGGTTGAGACTCTCCCTCTCCTTTGCCCTTTCTCATGTCCCTCTCAAAGGAACAGCCCCTCCTAGCAACAAGACTGAAGTATATGAAGTAAAGTCTCTTCAGGCTTACCTCAAAAAAGCATTCCAGCTGCATCTTCTACAAGAAGTATCTGTTTGTTCCATGGCTGTCCATGGGATGTTCAATACTCTTCTCCAACACCACAGCTCAAAGGTGTCAATTCTTTTTCTGTCATCCTTATTCATTGTACATCTATCTGTAATAAAGATTAAAAACTAAAAAAAAAATTTTAATGGCTAGTGTCAGTGAAATAATGAAATAATGTGGTTTTTCTTTGTTTTGGTTTGAGGCATATAAATTTCTTCTTTTTAGGCAAAAATAATTTAAAATCAAGGGTTTCATAATTAATGAGGTAGAAAACACCAAATAAACCACTCAAGTACCATATCTTTATACAAATAATCTGTCTTCAGTGATTGTTTGCCAGTTGTTCCCTCCTTCAAGGGTATTTTTGTGAACATAGAAAATTTTTCAGCAATCAAATATATGATATTTGCATAAACATGCAACTTAAGCACTTCATCTCTCTCTCTTTGCTGTGGATTTGGAACCAATTCAAAGCTAATCCTCCAACAGATTTACAGAGACAACTATTGCACAAGTGGAGATCTTTTTCTTCGGAAAAGCTGTTGGATTTGAAATACCTGCATTTAGATTAGCTGCACAATTATTTACGAATGCCACCAGAGCTCTCTAATATTTTCACTGTTGTTTTGCTGTTGTGTACCACAGAGTTGGACCCAACCCATAACAGACACTCCTGCAGGTTTCCAGAGGCAGTTATTGCACAACAGGAGAATGCCCTTCCTTCTCCCATGGGACAGCTCTTGTGGACTCAAACCCTGTGCCTTTGGGATTGCAATAGAGCTTTTTGCTTCTGGGCCACCAGAAATCCAATAGTTTCACTAGGAAGAGAAATTAACAAATCTATTGGACACAAAATATAAAAGGCAACAGGATATTTGTATACTAGAAAAAAGAAATATAATACTATAATTTTATAAATTGTCAAACACAAATAGGACTTGTACTTATGTGCTGTCATCTCACCTGCAAATCATACAACACTATATACAGTAACTCTAAAGTCGACCCTATCATGAACCAATCTCACTGACTCCAATAAATTTACCCTTATTATCCCAGTTAGTGTCAATCCATCTCATCTGGGGTCTTCCTTTCTTGTGCTATCCCTCCATCCTTCCGAGCATGATGTCCTTTTCATAAAAATTGTCCCTGTTGGCCTCATTCCCAAAGTGTGTGAGACATAGCTCAAAATAGATGTGTCCAAGGAGAAACTTGATTTCACTTTCTCACGACTTTCTCTTCACTTTATCTTTTTGTTTGTTCTCTTGGCAGTTCATGGTATGTTTAATACTCTTTTCCAGAACCACAGCTCTAAGATGTTGACTCTTCTTCCGTCATCCTTAATCATTGCAAAAATCATGGCCTGGATCAGGATCATTTTAGCCTCTAGACTGACATCTTTGCTTCTCAGTACTCTGGAGAGGTCCCTGACCACATATTTTTCCAGTGCAATCCTTCTTTTGATGTCCTGGCTACTGGTGCCAAGAGTGTTGATTGTAGAGCTGAGTAAACTGAAAATAGCTAGCAACTTCAATCTCTTCTCCACCTATCTTGGTGCTGACAATTGGCCCAGTGATGAGGATCTTTGTCTTCTTGATGTTAAACTTCAATCCACATTGAAGGCTACATTTCTTGACTTTCTGCGGCAAGTGCTTCAAGTCCTCCTCAGTTTTAGGAACCTAGGTTGTGTCACTTGCATATTATAGGTTTTTGATGAGTCTTTCTTCAATCTTGATGTCACATTCTTCTTCATAAATCCCAGCCTCTTGAATGATCTATTGCACATATAGATTGAAAAGGTATAGAGAGAGCACACATCCTTGATGTACTCCTTTTCTGATTTTGTACCATGCAGTGTTTCTTTACTCTGTTCTGAGGACTGTTTCCAGGTCCAAGCAGAGGTTTAGCTTGAGTACATGATTCCCATTCTCGTCAAGGTCAGCCACAATTGGTTGTGATCCACACAGTCACATGGCTGTGCATAGTCAATGAAACCCAGATAGATATTCTTCTGATACTCTTTGCTTTCTGCCAAGAACCATTTGACATTGGTGATAATGTCTCTAGTACCATGACCTTTTATAAATTCAGGTGTATTTCTGGTAGTTATCTCCCAATGTACTAATCCAGTCATTTTTTATAATCTTCAGCGTAATTTCCTTACATGTGCTATTTTCCAGTAATTTCCACACTCTGGCCATCTTTTTTTATCTTTTTTTTTTTTAGAATGGGAATACATATTGATCTCTGACAGTCAGTTGGCCAGGTAGTTGTCTTCCTGATTACTTGGCACAATCTGGTGAACATATCCAGGGCAGCATCTGTTTGCTGGAATATGTCATTTGGTATTTATTTAATTTCTAAGGACTTGGTTTTTGCTAATTCTTTCAGAGCAGCTTAAACTTTCTCTTTCATAATCATTGCTTCTTGATCATATATTGTTTCTTTAAATTCTTCTGTGTCAGCCAATTCTTTTTTGGTACAGTGACTCTATACTTCTTCCATCATCTTTTGTTGATTCCTGGATCATTTAATATTCTGACCAAAGTGTCCCTAATGTTACAACTTGAGGGTGCACAATTTGAGGGTGGAGGGAGGGATGGGGAAAGGAAATGGGTTATATCTGACGTGAAAAATAATGTATACAAACTTTCTAAATAATCCAGTATAAAATAAAAATTTTCCTTAAAGAAAAATAAATGTTGAGCCCTAATTCACAGTACAGACAGTGTTCCAAGCATCTTGAAAAACCTATAACCAGGAGGAAATAAAACAGATGAATGGTACATTCTAAGAATCAAATTCCTATGCACATCAAAAAGTTTTCCAATGGTGTAAAAAGAAAATCCACAGAGTGAGAAAAAATGTGGAAATGAATGACACAGGACAGGGCAGGCTTCAGAGTTGTACATAGGGTGCCTCTGAGTTGTAATCAACTCATTGACACTTAACAACAATAACAACCACAAATGACATATCTGATAAGGGAATCACAATTAAAATTTATAGAATACTCCAGTATCTCAACAAAAAAATTTGAACAACCCAATCACAAAATGGCCACAGGTTATAAATAGATACCTCATCAAAAAAGATATTCAGATGACAAATACATAGAGAAGTTTAAAATCCTTAGAGCTCAGAAATCTTGATGTAAAAACAATTATAAGATCACATCTCACACCAGTAGCAATAGCAAAGTTCAACAGGGCTGCAAATAACAAATGCTGGGGAGGTTGTGGAGAGATTGTAAGTAACCCTTATTCACTGCTGGTGGGAGTGTAAAATAGTTCAACCACTATGGAAGGTAGGACAGCATTTTCTCAAAAAGTTGGAAATAGAAAGATCATTCGACCCAGCAATTGCACTAGTAGGAAAACATATGTCCTAAAGAACCCAGAGCTGTTACCCAAATGAGTATATGCATATGCATGTTTATTGTTATTCACAATAGCAAGGAGATGGAAGTAACCCAAGTGCTCATCAATAAATGAATGGATAGAAAAATGATGATATATTCACACAATGGAATACTATAAAGCACTGAAAAACAAGGAACTGATAAAATATTACACAAAATGAATAAGCTTGGAGGACATGATAGGAGTGAAATATCTCAGGGACAAAAAGACAAATATTACCATAAGCCTACTGTTATAAAACAGTGCTGACATGGGGTTATGAACAACAGATCCGAACCTTGTCCTTTCCTGTGCCATTTTCATCATCTCTGATACACCTGAGCCAGTTGCTGTAGTCACTGTGTCAATCCACCTCATTGGGGTTCTTTATTTCTTTTTCTGACCCTCCATCTTTCCCAATATGGTGTTCCTTTCTAAGACGTAACTCTTCTGCTAATATGTCCAAATTATGAGAGATGAAACTTTCCCATCATTGTGTTCCACAAGGAGCACTGTGCCTGCACTTTTCTCAGTATGTATCTGTTTGTTCTTTTGGCTGCCTATGGAACGAACATTCAGTACTCTTCTCGAATATCAAAACTCAAAATCATCGATATTTTCTTCTGTGAACCTTATACATTGACTAGGTCTCAGATGTTTAGCAAGTGATTGAAAAGACAAATCTGTTTGCTGTCTTGGTGGTCTATTGTATGTTCAATGCTCTTCTCTAGCAGCACATTTCAAAGGCATCAATTCTTCAGTCACCTTAGTCATTTTCCAGCTCTCTGATACCAAGTAATTGCAAAGACCATGGCCTGAATCAAGTGGACCTTATGCTCCAATCTGATATCATTACTCTTTAGCACTTTCAGAGAGGTCTCTGACAGTAGATTTCTCCAATGCAATATTTTGATTTCTTAACTACTAGTCAGTGTTGATTGTGGAACAGAACAAGTTGAAATTTTCAACAACCTCAATCTCTTCTCCCCACATCATGGTGCTGGAATTCTGTTGGTATGGACTGTACGAAGTTGTGTTGCTAATGCTAAGGTGGCGCCTTTGGTTCAAAGCTTAGTGGCTCTTTAGGAAAAAGATGCACACTATCCCCCCGTGTGATTTACAATCTTTAAAAACTCACTGGACTGTGAACTAGGAGTCATATCTGACTTGAAGACAATGCAATTATTTTTAATGTTCAGGAAAGAGAAATTGTTCAAGTTAAACATTGCAATTTCGATCTTCTAATGAAGGAACACTCCTTCATCAAGTCTATTCCTGAGATGTCCTTATCCTGGGAGTAACATCACATAGGAACATACCAAAAATATGTAAGACAAAGTTTTGTCATCTTTGCCTCCAAGTAACTTTCTGGAAAGCCTCTCAACCAGATGTATTGACATAGTGACTGCAGCAATTTGCCCAAGGATGCCAGAAATTACGATGATGGCACAGTATAAGACAGGGTTCAGATCTGTTGTTTATTGTGTCATTATGAGTCATACTCAACTTGATAGCACCTAACAACAATAGGGAACTCCAGTGTTTTTGTGTTTGTGCTGCCAAGTAAAAGGAGTGTAGTTTTAATCTAGCAGGGGCTTCATGGGGAAAGAAGTTAGGCAGCCTCTACCTGTGAGATTTACTGTCTCTTAAAATTGATTGAAGGGTCAGCTATGAGTCGATTTTGATTCCATAATACATAGCAACAGAACCTCATCATTGTCAATGAAATGATAATGCTGTTCTGAATTAAGTATCTAGCAATAAATAGTTAGTTAGATAGTTAAATGTCTTCTTGAAGAAAGAGTTTTCTTTTTAACATAATTCTTGAGGGAAAGTTTCATTTTTAATAACCATACTTTTGGTTTTAAATATGGTAATAACATCTGTTGAAAATGGCATCGCATTTGATGATAATTTCTATTCTATAATAAATATAGTTACATTATAGGAGGTAAAATAACCAAACTCTTTGTGTTCTCTTGCTTCTATAGTTACCTTCCTGCACAGATCCCATAATCTGATTCCACATACAACGATCAATTCACTTTCACCTGTTTGTCAATTGTCAGTTTAAGAAAGTTAGATAGATTTTTTTTTTTCTGTACTTCCATGAAAAGTGATGGAACTTTTCTCATGACAGTAATTGCAGAAGTTCCACAGGGACTAATATTCAATGTGCTCATTGAAGCAAGGTAGTCTGGATGCAATTATTGAAGTCATTCCTCAGTGCACTGCAGGTATTCTCTAAAGATGAGAGATGAATAGATTTATTTATCACGCTCATCAAAAACCCCAGTTAGATGAATAAACCAGTTCTTATTCATTCAGGTCTCTCTTCAGTGTTAGATTCAATCTCAATTTATTCCATAGTCTAAAAATATGGAGTACATTTTTTGTCCCAAACATCCCTTTCAACTCAATACTGAACACTTTCAGAGCATAATATGTGCATCTATGAAACACATACACAGTATATATAGTATATATACATATATACATATTTGAAAACAAATACTTACACCCTTGTTTTTTAATACTATTAACACTGGTTTCTTTTTTATTAGAATATATGTTATTGATGCTGTTATGTGCTGTCAAGTTGCCTGCAACTCATAGCAATCCTATGTACAACAGCCCTAAACTCTGCCCTATCTTGTGCCAATCTTATTGCATCTGACACACCTACCCCCATTAACCCATTCACTGAATCAATCCATCTCATCAAGGGTCTTCCTCTCCTGCGCTGTCCCTCCACACTCCCAAGCATGACGTCCCTCTCCAAGGACTGGTGCCTCCTTGCAACTTGTCCAAAGTATGTCAGAATCCTTGTCTCCAAGGAACAGCCCGGCTTCACCCTCTCCAGGATAAACCTGTTCGTTTTCTTAGGAGTCCATGGTATACTCAATACTCTTATCCAACACCCCAGCTCAAAGGTATCAATTTTCCTTCTATCCTCCTTAGTCATTGTCCAGCTCTCTGACACATAGCAAGTGATTACAAAGACCAGGCCTGTATCAGGTGCATCTTAGTCTCCAGATGATATCATTGCTCTTCAGTACTTTGGAGATGTCCCTAACAGCAGACTTTTCCATTGCAATATGTCTTCTAATTTCCTGGCTGTGGTGCCAAGAGTGTTCACTGTGGAACCAAGCAAAGTAAAGCTGTGAACAATCTCAATCTCTTCACCATCCATCCTGATGCTGCCAATTGGTCCGGTGGTGAGAACTGAGAATCTTTATCTTCTTGATATTGAGCCTCAATCCATATTGAAGGCTGTAGTCCTTGACCTTCTGCAGGAAGTGCTTCAGGTCCTTCTCAGTTTCAGCTACCAGGGCTGTGTCATCGATATAATGCAGATTGTTGATGAGTCTTCCACCAATCCTGATGCCACACTTCTCCTTATACAGACCAGCCTTCCAGATAATCTGTTCTACATATAGGTTAAAAGGCTAAGGACATGGGTCACATACTTGGTTTACCTTCCCAATTTTGAACCATGCAGTTTTTCCTTGATCTGTACTGACAGCTGCCTCCTGTTCCAAGTAGAGGTTTCACATTAGCCTGATCAAATGTCCTGCAATTCCCATTCTTCTCAGAGTCAGACATAGTTGTGTTTTTTTGTTTTTTGTTTTTTTTTTAATGATCCACACAGTCAAATGTCTTTGCATAATCAATGAAACACAGGCTGACATTCCTCTGGTACTCCCTGCTTTCAGCCAAAATACATCTAGCATTAGCTATATTTATATTTCCATACTTGAAAGCTCTGCCTCAGTTGCCTATCTTTTTAGTCTATGTGTATTCTGTTGTACATAGGGTTTTCTGAGGCCTGCTATTTGGGAAGTGGATGGCCAATCCTTCTTCCTAGTCTGTCTCAATCTGAATGCTCAATTTTACAGAAGTATCTGAAAGACAAACATTTTATGGAAAAAAAGTAGATGAAGGATATTTAACAATTGTAGAATTAATCATTAGCTTCAGCGTTGTCCCCGCCCTTATTTCATGTGTGTGTGTGTGTATGTGTATATGTGTATATTTATTATGTGTGTGTGTATTATTGAAAACAGCAGATAAGAAAGAAAATTATGTAATATACCAGCAAAATATTCTGCAAATAGTCTCTTTTAAGTATTAAAAAACAAAGATAACCTCTATTATACTAAGGTATACCTGACTGAAACCATAGTATTTTCTTTTTAGGTTTTTTCTGTTGTTGTTATGTTTTTCCCACAAGGATTTGTATAAATTTTGTTTCATTCATGTACATGTGTTTTATACAATCATATTTATATATGATTTATATTATTAAATAACATTTACAAATGGGGTTTATTGTCCCATCTTTCAATATGCATTAGCAAACTGAAATTGAATAAAAAAGACTGAAGAAGAATCGATACCTTTGAATTATGAGGCTGGTGTAGATTTTTGAATACTTCTTGCACTGCCAGAAGAATGAACATATTTGTCTTGGAGAAATTACTTAATGACATCTAAGAGCAACAAAGATTCCATAAATATTGTAAAGATTCTGCTGAGATAAAAGAGAGTCAAGAGTTATATAGAAAGCTAGATAAATCTGTTAAGTATAAATCTTAAGAAAAAACCAACTCTTTCTGCAGGATAGTTTTTAAAGTTAATAAAGAAGGAAATAAAGGGTTTTTTATATAAGAGTATTTTCAAGAACTTAGTAATTTTCCCCATCTAAGGCAGCTTTCAAGAAGCATCACATAGCCTAGAAATTGACATTTGAAATGAGAACATTGTAGAACAAGTAGAGTAATTTAAGTTCAATAAATCAACAAAGCCATATGGTACACATCCAAAATTTCTGAAATTTATTTGTGTGAACTAGCATGGTTATGTAGAGGAAAAGAAAACAGTAACAGAAGACAACATTAATGTTAGCAATGTTCTGTTAAGTTTGAAAGGTTAATAAATTGGTAAATAATGGAAAGAAAAAAGGTATCAAGAAAAGAAAGAAAATCAGGAATGGCGTCTATTTCATAAACAACATGCCATCGGAAATCCTATGAACTTTGATAAATGTTGACTGTTACAGAAATGCTTTAGGACTTTTGTTCATAGGGTCGCTATGAGTTGAAGGCAATCAACAATAACAACAATGCTTATGTAGCCTAATGCAATGGTACTGAGTAATTGTTAACTTTTTTTTGTGCTAAACTTTTTTTCTCTCTTTTTGTAATCCTTTATAAACACTCTTCTTCAATTTCTCTTCCAGTTTTTGGCTTTTCTTCTGATAATTTACAGCTTCATAATTAAAGATTTAACTCTTGAACCTAGGAATTCAATCTCATCTATCAGGTTAAAGAGATAGAAATTAACTCTCATATTACTTGTTTTTTTCCTCAGGATATTAACAAACTTGTGCTTTTTTTTGCTTATTTATTAAGAGGACATCAAAGTGCAATGTACCAAATTTATAGCAGACTAGCTATTGCTTCAGTTTTCTTTTCAAACAGTAGCTATATTATAAAAGCGCGAAGCACAATGTTGTTGTTGTTTTTATATGATGTCAAGTCACCTACGACTCACAGTGACCTTGTGTGCAACAGCCCTAAATCGTGCTCTATTCTGTGCCAATCTTATTGTCTTGACACACCTACCTCCATCATCCCAGTCATGGAATCAATCTATCTCATTGAGGGTCTTCCTCTCTTGTGCTGTCCCTCCACCCTCCCAAGCATAATGTCCCTATCTAAGAACTGGTCCCTCCTTGCAACGTGTCAAAAGTATGTCAAATAAAGCTTCAGAATCCTTGCCTCCAAGAAGCAGCATAGTCTCTCCCTCTCTAGGCCAAGCCTGTTTGTTCTCCTAGCAGTCCATGGGATATTCAGTACTCTTCTTCAGCATCACAGCTCAAAGGTATACTTTTTCCTTCTAGCATTCCTAGTCATTGTTCATCTTTCTGACCTATAACAAGTACTTGTAAAGACTATGGCCTGGATCAGGTGCACCTTAGTCTCCAGACTGACATAGTTGCTCTTAAGTACCTTGGAAAGGTGTCTGACAGCAGACTTTACCAATGCAATTTGTCCTTCAATAAATTTGTGATCTGAGAAAGAAAAGTAAAATAAAATGTTATTATGCATTTATTAAATATATAATACACAAGGCCAATCATTAGAAAAGGATATCATGTTTGCTATAAAGTTAGGGACAATGAGTAAAATATTCCATGAGATGATTAACACATTAGCTGCAAAAATGAGCTCAAATATATTAAAGATTGAAAAGTTCACTCAGAACTAGACAGCGCTTTATAATTTAAATTTAGCATGAATTGGAGCTGTACCAAAACAATAAACACAAGAAAGATACAAATGTTATTTTATGTACTTGATTAACTCAGTTAATTTTACACATCTACTTCTTGTAACCATAATAAAGCACATTTCAATATTCCAGAGGTGTTCTATTGCTTTTTATAAATTATTATCTCTCAGTTGTTTTTGTCAGACGCCATTGCGTCAAGTATGAACGAATAACCTTAACCCTACTCTATTTTGTGCCATTCTCTTTATCTATGGTATACTACAGTTTATCGCTGAAGTCATCATGTCAATCAACCTCATCAGAAATCTTCCTCTCTTTCATTGATACACTACACATCCAAGCATGATGTCCCTTCCAAGGAATAGCCTTGCCTAGTTGTATATATAAAATATGAACCATGAAGCTTCGCTATCTTTGCTACCAATGAGCATTCTCACTGTACTTTTTCCAGAACATAAGTGTTTGTTCTTTTGCCAGTGCAGGGGATATTCAGTACTGTTCTCTGACATCACTACTCACAGGCATCAATTCTTCCTCTGTCATCCTTATTCATTGTCCAGCCCTGTGACGCATAGCAAGCGACTGAGACGACCATGGCTTGAGTAATGCACCTTGGTATTCAAACTGATGTCATTGCTCTTCAGCAATTTGGAGAGGTCTCTGACAGCAGATTTGCCAAATGCAATGTCTCCTGACTTTCTGACTTCTTGTCCAAGGATGCTGATTATTGTTTCAAGCAAGATGAAATCATTGACTGCTTCAATGCTTCCTCTCTAGAGATAATTACTGTTCATTCAGTCTTTTGTCATTCTCAATTTTCTCGTTTCTGTAAAGTGTTAATGTATTTGTTCAAATCCATGGTGACTCTATGTACAACTGAATGAAACACTTCTAAGTCCTGTATTGTCCTCACAATTATTGTTGTTTGAACCTAATGTTGCAAATACATACAAGTATATGCAACATATTGAGAGTCTTCTTATTTTTGCTGATTACTTTCTCAATCTTAATATCTTTCTCGAGGGACTGATTCTTTCTGCTGGCATAACTAAAGTACATGTTATCAGATGGAATTGTTCATTCTGACAATTTGTGGTATGCTGTGTATGTCCCCTAATACCATATTTTATATACAACTATTCTTCAAAAAGTGTAGTTGTTGTTGTTCTTGATTGCCATCAAGTCAAGGTCGACTCAGTGATTCTATGAGCAAAAGATCTAATGCCTTTCCATAGCTATAGTTGTTTCTCCAAGTTCATAGAGTTTTCAGAGGCATGTGGTTTAGGAAGTGCATGCCACTTCTGCTTCCCAACCTGTTTTACAACTCCACAAAACACTGTCCACCATGGGAAACTATTCTGGTAATTGACATCCCCAGGGCACAAGCTTCAGCTTCATAGCAAACCCAGGTTACCAGAATGATGTGCAAAGTGGAAGAATGTTCCTCCAGATATAACAGCACTAGACTCATTCAGCAGTGGATAAGTGTTGTCAAGTCGAATGTAACTCAGAGTAACTTTGGACAAAAGACCTGAACTCTGTTCTATGATTAACATAATTTCTGTACATTTATAAAAGAGTTTTTAGAGTTTCCAGAGGCATCTACTTTAGGAAGTGGATGCTACTCCTGCTTCACAACATGAACCATTTTGAAAGCTCATCTAACCATTTTACATAATGGGTGATCATTACGGTATTTGACATGACTATGGAACAGTGTGCAGCATCACAGAAACTCCAAGTTGTTCAGTACAGCAAATAGACAAATCATTGTTGTATTGGTCCAAGGTGTAGGGAGATTCCAAGCCCCCAGGCCGCCCCAGGCCAGCTCACACACCCATGCCTCATCAACAATTTTAAATCCACACCCTTGAGCAGAGCTCCACCCTTACCCTTAGTCAAGGCTCAAGACTCTTCACTTTAGAAGGCGAAAAAAGAACAGTAATATACTAGAAAAAGGATCTCAAAAACTTCCCTTGCCTGACTGTCGTCATAGAGCTATTGAAAAACATGAAGGCCCCCAATGACATGAATTTACACAGTGACTACCACGGTAGGCTTAAAAACAGTGGACATTGTTAGGATTGCATGGAGTACATAGGATTTTCTTCTGCTATAAATGGGATTATTATGGGTCAGAACCAACTGTACAGTGCTGCTTCTGGTTACCATGACATTGTCCAGGAAATCTGAACCTGCTGATCTGAAACTTGGATTTACTTCCCTGATTTTATAGTCCTTGCTTGTGCTTTTCCAGTTCTCTGCCTTTGGCTCTACCATGTTCTCTAGACCTGCCATTCTACCAAGGCTCATGTTGTCCCATAGCCTTGCATAAAAATAAACATGCCAGAAAATGCGGATGCCTGATTTTCCAGAAAACAAGTTTCAAACATGAAGCATAAACTATTGGTCTCTCTCACTCTTTCTACCTGCTTATCACTCTCTCTTCAACCCTCCCATTCATACACACACACACACACAGAGAGAGAGAGAGAGAGAGAGAGAGAGATTCTGATTATGTATAGGAAGACAGAAGGATCAATGCCTGTGAATCACGGTGTTAGCAAGCAGTATTAAATACAAAGAAGATTTGCAGAGAACAAACAAATTCATAAATGCAACCAGGATGCTCCCTGGGAGCAAAGATGGTGAAACTATCTAAAATACTTTGGATATATTATCACAAGAGTCCATTCATTGTATAAAGATATTTTCCTGGGGAAGGTAGATGGTCAATGAAAGAGAAGAAGCTCTTCAATAAGAGGGATTGCATAGTCATTGTAATAACGGGCTCATATTTCTGGATAAGTGGAAAGTTTAAATCTATTGTTCCGGAGGTTGCTGAATCATACTTGACTCAAAGGCATCTAAAGAGAACAGTAACTCCCTATCATACTTCTTTCAATTTCCTGGCTCTTTCTCCTTCAGAGCAGCGGTTGGCCTTGAACCACGTGCCTTTGAAATTGCAGTGCAGGTTCTTGCAACTAGGACATCAGAGCTCCCTATCTAAACAATACTGTGGTATTATTACCATTTTATTCACTTTTTCATTCTATTTAACTTTCAGTTTCCCTAAAAATGTTATGTGAAGTCATAATTATGTACTACTTCTTGTAATATGTTCTCCTTAAAATATACCAATGAAGTATTTCTCTTCTTACGATGATTAATCTTTTTCTTGATATTGTTTTCTTGATGTTGAGGTGTAATTCATATTGAAGGCTGTATCCCTTGAGCCTCTGCAGTAAGCACTTCAGTCCTCTTCATTTTCAATTAGCAAGACTGTCTTCTGTATAACACAGTTTATGGATCATTCTTCCTCCAATCTTGACGCCAAAATAATTTTTAAAACCTACTTTCTTGAATGATTTGCACGGCATCCAGATTGAATAAGTATGGCGAGAGGATACATCCCTGGTGCACACTTTTCCTCATTTTAAACCATCCAGCCTTCCCTTGTTCTGTTCAGACAACAGTTTCTGGGTGTAGGTATATATTTTGTATAAGCATAATTAAGTGTTTTAATTATCATTCTTCTCTATAAAAATTAATGTTTTTAAGTATATGTAGTTTACAAATTTAAATATTAGTCTGCCAAAATTTCAATTTCAGATGGTATTACTTAGCAATGTATTGGTACTTTGTTTTCTTGTTTCTTTATGGATGGTCTCCTTTATGTTTTCACAGCATAGAAAGCTGTAACATTGCATACCAACTTTTGTAAGAGGAAAAAATTGTTTCATTTTGTACCAAAATTTAGCAATATAATGCCTGAGTATAAAATGTCCCTGAATATATTATCTAGAGAGGAAACAGAATCCCTGTAATCTCCTCAGAATTTCGATAGTTGATATTAAATTTAATTTTTCAACACTAGTCTAATCTTTTAATACCTATGTTTCTTTAACAGTGCATAAATCTGTTCCAAAGCTTGGGCTGAATTCTATCCTTCTAAAGCTTCCTACAGAGAACTACTTCTAATAGCCCACTAGTGATGGAGGGTTTCTTTCAGTTATTCAGAGCAAGAAGCTTGAATCTCAGCAGGTGGAACTCATCCTTTATTCTTCCAATGGGAAAGCATCATGTAAGAGTTTCCACTGATCTTCTGAATGACATGAAAGAACTTCATACTATATGCGTCCACATTTTTAAGTTCCATTTAAAAAAAATATTCTGTGGGATTTTTTCTGAAGGGAGCCTACATTCAGAAATACTAGGATAATGTTGAAGCCTAAACATCAAAATGTATCTCAGGGTCACTTGTAAAACTTATTTAGGTTTGTAACATTATTTATAATTGATTAGGAAAAGCTTTCATTTTCTAGTTCTGAATACAAGTTCTGCCGTTTTTTCCCCAAAGTTAAAGTGCATCATGGCATTTTAATGTCATTTCTGGGATAGTCCGAAAATATTTCTATAGAAAGTGATTACCTTGTACTTTTCCACTGTTTCTTTCTACAGATACAGTAAATTTGATTCCTGTATAGTCCATCAGGTGAGGTTCATATCATTTGAATAGAGGTAAGAAAAAATTAAAAAAAACACAAAAAATAAAACTGTTTGCAACAAATCATTTATTATACCAAAGAAAGAACTGGCTCATCTAGTATTATTGATCATGTGGTTATCTTTGCACCATGAAATCAACATACCCTTCTTCAGGGTGAGTCAGTATATAATACATTGTCTTATACTGCAGCATTTGGGTAAGATGATAAAATTTGTTCTGTCTTTAAACTCTGTGTAAGACAGATCCTTCTTTTTAATCTCTCAGTTAACCAGAAGTGGCATTGTAACTAATCATCAGAGCTTACTGAAGATCCAGGAAAACAAAAGCAAACATTTGGGGAATGTGCTATTTATTGCCTCTCTATATTGAGCATAAATTGCTTATTTCTTTGTAGCAAGTGGAATAATTTATGCACTTTGAACAATTTCTGCTGTGAACAAAGAACTTTGGACACATGCAGTTGTTTTGATAATAGTTCAAAATAAGTAGTCTTTCAACTTCCTGGTTCTCTCTGCTTTGTTGTTGTTATTTCTGTTTGCTGTTTAGTCAGAACTTATACAAAACTGACACTCCAGGGGGTTTTCAAAGGCAATAAACTATATGGGAGGAGATTGCTCATCCTTCCCCATGGAGTGGCTGATAAATTCAAGCTGCACACCTTTGGGATTGCAGCACAACTTCTTACCTCTATCCCATCAGAGCTCCCTACATACCCCAAACCTTAAACTAAGTATCAATTGGACAAATATTAGTTAGAACCTATAGTTTTTAGGACCCTAATATGCTGCTTCACAGGCACTGGTAGAAATATCAATTTAAAAATTCCATCCTTTATTGAGAGAGCTGGGTTTGATTTCTGGACAATTTCTCACATACACATCTACCACCAAATATAAAGTTAGGCGATTTTCCTACCTGTATCCTGATGCTTCAGCTTTCTTGGCTCCTTTGTTAGGCTTCTTCGTGGTCCTTATAAATAGGAGGACATTTTCCTTCTAGGAAATCTGTTTAATTCTGAGGCTCAGCTGAGTGTAGTCTAGTATTAATTCTTATCTCAGGGTTGGAATAATCCACATTGAAATAAAACTATGCATAATATATAAGCATCCTATTTCAGATGTAGCTGCTTAAAGCTTAATCCAGTTTCTAATCACAGCTCATTAATAACTCTAAAATTCTTCTAATAAAGAATCACATGATTATACTTTAATATAACTTATTAACATATCACATTTTATACTTTATAATAATTACATATGTTATAAATACCCTAACCAAATTGAACATGCTGAGCATAAAATGGTTTGATTCATTCTCAAACTTGAATGACTCATGTACCTTCATTAAGATTTCTATTCAAATTTACCTTTCAGTCAAGCTCATTTCATATTACACATTTCACATTTCTATGATGAGGTGCTTGACTAAATAATATGACAAGCATTCTGCTTTTGTTCTGAGTACTTTAACCTTAGACTAATAATTCTTTCTCTCCTGTTTTCCAACTAGATAAGAACCTCTTGCAGATTGCTGTATCAATGACCTAGAGGACTTTCCTTTGTTTTCACTAACTTTGAAAACAAAATCAGATAAAATAATGAACTACAAAATATTTTTAATATATACAGCAGTTATTTCCATGTTAAAGTTTTAGACTAGTCTATCACATGGATGATGATAGTTTTCATCTCTTTCCTTTAGAATTTACATTTAAAGTTTAGTATCAAGGTATCAGTTATTCTCAGTTTCTTAAAGTAGAAGGGCTTGTAAAGCCCATTTTACTTTTAAAATAGAGATTTATTAATTAAAGTAAATAAGATAGATAAATAAAGGAATAGATATAGAAGCTAGGATGGTAATTCTTATCTTTATTGGTGATACATTTTTGTATCAACACATAACGAACGGTTTAGAAGAAAAATTTCAATATTAAGTAATAGCAATTAAATATGTCATCAATAATTTTAAAATTAATTAGTTTGCTATCATCGAGAAATTATCTACATATTGCTAATTGTTTTATCACTTGGATATCTGTATTCCTGCTTATTTATCATTACTCAAACTAGTACAACACTTGTCTGTAAGTTTGTTGGACTGAGGTAAACTGTGAGTGCTCTGATACTAATGGTTGTACCACCAGAATGTCAAGTACCACAAGGGTCACTCATGGTAGACAAGTTTTAGTAGAACTCCCAGAATAAGACAGACTAGGAAGAATGATTGACCATTCACTTCTGAAATAGCACGCCTCTGAAAACTCTATGAACAACAGGGGAATGTGAATAATTATATTATTAGAGGTAGAACTCAGATTGTAAGTAAATCAAAATGAGGAGAAAGAGGTGCAAACATCTTTTAGTATTTGGGACATGAAATGTACAAAGTAAGAATGTTAGAAAACCAGAAGTTCTGAAAAATGAAATGGATAGCATGAACATTGATATTCTAGGCATAGGTGAGATGAGAGGGACTGGCTTTGGCCATTTTGAATCTGATTTTGACATCGTATACCATTCTGGGAATGAAAAAATAGAGGAAGAATGATGTTACACATATTTAAAATGACAAAGATTGCAACTGCTAGCTACTTCATTTCACTTTTATCTACAATCAATATTATTGGTACCAGTCAGGAAATCAGGAGATATTTTGCATTTAAAAAGTCTGCAATTAGGGACCTCTCCAAATTATTGAAGAGCAATGATGTCACTAAGAGGACTAAGGTGCATCTGATACAGGTCATGGTATTTCCAATCACTTGCTATGCATCTGAAATCTGGGCAATAAGTAAAGATGACAGAAGAATTGAAGCCTTTGAGTTATGGTGCTGGATAAGAGTACTGAACAGCCCATGGACTACCAAAAGAATAAAAAAGTAGGTCTTAGCAAAGGTTCAGTCATAGTGGTCCTTAGAGGCAAAGATTATAAAGCTTCACCTCACATAGTTCGGGCATATTTCTAGGAGGTTCTATTCCTTGGAGAGGGACCTAATACTCGGAAAATCAAAAGACTGGCAAAGAGAGGACGACTCACACAATTATTGCTACAATGGGCAATGGAGTGTCAGGAAGTATGAGGATGGCACAGGATAGGGCAGGGTTCCGATCTATTGTTCATAGAGTCTCTATGGGTCACAGTCGACACAATGACATCTAACAACAACAGTATCCTGAGATACAGTGTTGTGAGTGATAGGCTATTATCCAAACACCAACATCTGAGGCCAAATGAAGGAAATTAAAGATCTTTTTATACAATTTTCTAGTCCAAAATTGACCAGATATGCAATCAAGATGTATTAATGATAATTGGTGACTGAAATGTAGAGGTTAGAAACAATGCAGAAGGAAGAGTGGCCAGAAAGTATGAACTTGGTGACAGAAGTGAAGCTGGAAATAGAATGATTGAATTGTGTATGTTAATGATGTGTTCATCACAAATGCTCTTTTTTAAAAAAAACAAACAAAAACACACAAAATGTCAACTTTACACATGGATGCTACCCATTGGAATCAGATTGACTGAATTTGTAGAAGGAATCATTGGAGAAGCTCAGTATCAGCAGTCAAAACTTGGATATGTGCCTAAAGTAGAACACTTCAACAATTATTCCTACGCAAGTTAAAATTGAAGCTGAAGAAAATTAAAACATGTTCACAAGAAGCAAAATATTACTTTGAGTTTATCTCACATGAATTTAAAAATAATCTTTAAAATAAATTGTAACATTCCACACCAATTATTGAAGACCAGATGAATTATGCAATAACAGAAATTATATTACTTATGATGAGAGCTAAAGAACATTATTACAAGGAGAGAGGAGAAAGAAAAACTAAAACCAAAACACACCAAAATGAATATCAGAAAAGACTCGGAAATTACAGTAGACCATAGAGAAGCCACCAACAACCAGAGCCAAAGAGGAGGAAAGTGACATCCACTTCCTAAATAACGTGCCCCCAGAAACTCTATGAACTTTGATAAATATCAATAGTAGTAGAGGGGGTTCAGGCCTTTTATTCATACGGTCGCTATGAGTCTTGCTTGACTCGAGGGCAATCAACAATAACAGCCACCAACTTCTGCAGTCAGAGGTTTATCAAACATGCAATTAAGATGCATTAATAATAATGGGTGACTGGAATGCAAAAGTTGGGAATAGAGAAGGATCAGCACTTAGAAAACATGGACTTGGTGTCAGAAATGAAGCAGGAAATAGAATGATAGAATTTTGCACAATCAGCAACTTATTCATTGCAGTTGCATTTTACAAGAATCATAAATGCAGGCTATACACATGTATTTCACCTGATGGTATGCAGAAGAATCAAATAGATTACCTTTGTGGAAAGAATCACTGGAGAAGCTCAAAATCAGCAGTGAAAACAAGGCCAGGTGCAGATTGTGGAACAGACCACCAACTACTCCTATGCAAGTTCAAGCTGAAGCTGAGGAAAATTAAATCCACAAGAACCAAAATTTTCCCTTGAGTCTACCCCATATAAACTTTAAAATAGTCTCAGTAACAGGTTTGAAGCATTGGACATTAATGAAAGAAGTCTTGATGAACTGTGGGAGTATATCAAGAATAACATCAAGGAAGATTGCAAAAGGATATTACAAAGACAGAGGAAAAAAGGGAATAAAACCCCAAGATGTGTTTTACTCTAAATATTGCGCTGGAGTGCCAAGAAGCCAAAGCAAAGGGAAGAAATAAAAATATTAAGGAATTGAACAGAAAATTCCAGAGGGCAACGTGGACAGAGAAAGTAAAGTATTACACATTTCATGTTACTGTCAGAGACCTCTCCAAAATATTAAAGAGCAATGATGTCAGTCTGGAGAAAAAGGTGAGCCTGATACAGGCCATAATCTTTGCAATTACTTGTTATGCATAAAAGTTGGACAATGACTAGGAATGATAGATGGAGAGTGGACACCTTTGAGCTTTGGTGCTGAAGAAGAGTATTGAATATACTACGGACTACTAGGAGAACAATCAAGTTCATCCTGGAGAGGGTGAAGCCATAATGCTCCTTGGAGGCAAAGATTCTGAAGCTTCCTCTGAAATACTTTGGACATGTTGCAAGGGAGGATTAGTCCTTGGAGAGGGACATCATTCTTGGGAGGGTGGAGGGACAGCACAGGAAAGGAAGACCCTCAATGAGATGGATTGATTCAGTCACTGGAGTAATGGGGATAGGCCTGTTGGAAACAGTAAGGTTGGCAAGGGATAGAACAGGGTTTAGGAATGTTTTACATAGGGTCACTGAGTCATGGGCAACTCGATGGCACATATCAACAACAATAGGGAAGCTAAAGCAAAGGGAAAAGATGTTGATGTAAAAGAGTTGAACATAATATTTCAAAGGTCATTTTGAGAAGAGAAAACACAACACTGTAACAGAATATGTAGGACACAGAACTGGAGAATAAGAAGGGAAGAATTCACTCAGCTATTTTTAAGCTGAAAGAACTGAAAAGCAAATTCAAACCTACAGCTGCAATAGTAAAAGACGTTATAGGCAAAAATCTTGAATGATCCAGGAAACATCAAAAGAAAATGGAGGGAATTCTTAAAACCATTGTACCTAAGGAAGCAGCTAACGCTGGAATATTTCAGAAAATCCTATATGATTAATATCTAATGGTAAGTTCTTGCTACAATGAAGCCAATGGGGGGAAAATATGAAGTTAGGAATCTGTAGAATAGTAGGATATTAACAATTGGCAGATGCAGCTCTGGGCATCTCATCAGACCACACCAAGAAGATTATAGGACAGTTGTAAGGCTGATGCATTGGGGCGAAAAAAAAAATCCATATTTATTCCTGTTTCCAAGAAAAGTCGTTCAACAGAATGTGGAAATTATTGAACAAGATCATTAATAACACATGCAAAATATAGCTGAAGATCTTTGTTGTTGCTGTTATGTGCC
>NW_006399857.1:5439450-5440858 GCF_000299155.1 Elephantulus edwardii
ACAGGACAAGATAGTGTTTACATCTGTTTCTCATAGGGTCACTATGAGTTGTACTTGATTCAACAGTATCTAACTATAACACAAATGTTTAAATATTTATTTTTAAACTTCCAAAGTATTGTCGGAATTTTTAAATATAACCTGACAATTTATTCATATAGCTCTATGTAGGTCAAATAAAAAATTATTAAATGAAATATTATTTTATCCTGAAGAGTAGTCATCTTTTTCAAAGGTCACTATTGTAACTTGTAAACGCAAAGATGATGCATAGAGTGCCTATAAATTTTCTAGAACAAGAGATGGATTCAAATCACATAGCTTTAGATTGGCTGTGTCAACCTTACCACTAAGGATGTACAGAGAGTGACGGAGAAATCCTTTAATTAGATAAAACCTACAAGTGTGGGGTAGATTCTCCAAGTCAAATAAAAAATATTGTCTAACATTCTTTTCCATTTTTCCATATAAATGAGTCTAATTTTAGTCTAATTTTAGTATATCAGCTGCAATCTTAGTATATTATTCCATGTTTGTCATTCTCAAAGTCTGCTCATCCATAATAGATATCCCATTAGTCCTATTGTTAGGTGCCGTAGAGTCGTAGACGACTCATAGCAACCCTATGAACGAAAAGCCTGAGCACTGTTCGTACATAGAGTTTCCGGAGGCAAGCCATTTCGGAAGTGGATGCCGCTCCTGCTTCCAGGCTTGATTTAGTCGGGAAGCTCTAGCCAACACTGTCCATCATGTGTACCCATTGCCACGTTTGGCACATCACTGTCACAGTGTTCAGTATCACAGCAACCACGAGTTACCTCCTAGTGGCCTAATAAATAAGAAATTGTGCTCCTAACTTAAAGACATATGGTTTGAATCTACCACTTGTTTGGTGGGAAAAAGAGGAGAAGCGTCCTCTGTAAGATTTGTAGCCTATAAAAACCAACTTCTAGGGCGTCAAGGGTTTAATTCAAATGATTTTCCTATCCATTAACTGATCTTGACTTTGCCATGTGGATTGGTGGAAATGTGAATAAGTTGTGTTAGACTATTCACAGGTGGATAGCTAGACTTGGCATTAAATTTAGAGGATTCAACAGCAGAAATTAAGAATGTCACCATCTAGCAAAGAAGCAGAGAATTCCATATTCCCTTCGGGCCTGGGATTCTTGTCCCAACCAGACCTACAGGAGAACACTAGCAGCTATAGCAAAAAACCAAATACCTCAGAGATGGAGTTTCGCTATCCTTGCCTCCAAGGATCACTCTGGCTGCTGTTTTGCTAAAATATATCAGTTTGTTCTTTTGACAGTCCATGGAATAGTTTTCTTCTTCAGAAGCACAACTGGAGAAAGATTCATTTCTTCTTCTGTCATCCATACTAACTATCCAATTTTCACATGTGTAG
>NW_006399857.1:5442438-5445377 GCF_000299155.1 Elephantulus edwardii
GTTCTGTAGTTTCCACACTCAGTTGGGTCACCTTTCTTTGGAATGGGAACAAATATAGATCTCTTCCAGTCCGTTGGCCAAGTGGTTGTTCTCCAGATTTTGGTCTAAATCAGGTGCACTTTAGTCTTCATGCTGACATCATTGCTAGATCCTTTGAAACACCAGGAAATTTGTATTGACTACTTGAGAAGATCTTCACAGATATTTTTTATGGTTTTGAATTGAGATCTATCACACACAACGGGTGCATACTTGTCTATTTTAACAATAGTAACTAGATTACTTTCAAGTAATAACTTTAAAACATGATGATTTGTTGCTAATAAAAAGAAAAGCGATAGGGAAAATTCAAATCAATAAAATAATCGATAATAGTTAGAAACTGAATGGCGTGAAATATTTTTTAATAAGCCGTAAGTCTAAAAACAAATTTAATTCTGCTTGTGCTTTCAAACCACATGACTTTTGATTGGCAGCATAGCACTAGGCCACCAGTACTGTATATTCTAGGAGAAAGAAGAAGTATTTTTATATACTATAATGTCAGTAGAATTTATGCAGTCCATGTATAACTATAATTTTAAGGATATAAAAAAGTTAATTATTCTGTGTAATACAAAATGTCATCTGTAATAGAATCTACCATTTGCTTAGTATTATTTTCCTTCTGGAAATATGGCTTTTTCTTTTTGGAGGAATCATCTGTAATCTGTTAATCCATTTACTTTGAGTACAATTGAATCACCCCTCCACCAAAGTGCCTTCTGGCTCAAGAAATAAAATATGACTAAGGCCAAATCAATCAACACTCCCCATTCATACTGGAATATTCATGGTTTTAAGAAAAGCATATGCCCCTAGAAAAACAATGAGAATAATTGTGAATCTTGGAGGGAAAAGATACTCTCTCATTATTGAGGCCATTAGTCTACAATGTTCACATGAACAGAACTCTTTTGAGAATGAAAATAATTTAAAAAAACAAAGAAAGAAGAAAGACACTGGGACAAAGAGACTGCCTTATGCTAATATTATTTAAGTAACTATGTTCTCTTGTGGCTAAAGAAATATCTACTTTATTTTTAAGGGCATAGACTCATAAATGTTATTTTCCTGTTATTGCTGCAATTTTATCTTCCCCCCCTCTTTTTTGAACAGCAAAGGTTTTTTTTTTGTTTGTTTGTTCATTTTTTGTCTCTTTTGCCTTTTCTTTTATAATCCAGTTCTAGACCAAATTAGTGCTGCACCAGAAAGGATGGATGATGAGTTTCAAAATACAGAGAAAAGTTGAAGGATATTCTACCCAGAGGGGAAAACATAAACAAAGTAAATGAACCAGTGAAATAGGCTCAAGGTACAGATTTACCTTGAAAATGGCGTAATGCATAAGAAGATATCGTTGTGGAAACTATACTGCTCAGGAAGTGAGAGGCAAGATTGTGTACATCCTTCAACGTCAGAAACTGAAGTTAAACTTTTATTCTGCAGGCAAGAATGTGTCATAGACTATTTTAGATTGAGTGGAAAACTGACATGATCAGCTCTGAAACTCTGGAAGATTATGCTGACAACATTGTATATGATAGTTTCATAAGGAAAAAAACCCTTTAGATAGAGTCTTTCAAGGTCATGTGGTTGGTTCATGGGGCAAAGGACTTCTGTAATTGAAATTCATACAAAGACAGAGCTTCCTCAGTTATAGGATCCTGATGTTCTGCTCTGTTTTGTATTGCTGTGTTTTCTGTAAAGTGATTATAAGAAATGTTACTAGCATCTTGATGGACTAGATGTTAGTGAACATTGATACGTGTGTTAAAATATGGAGTGTCTGCTTATGGTTTCTTTGTTCAATCACAAACTAAATAACATCATAAATAAATAAAAAAGAAAACTCACTGGCAACTTCTCATGTTAAATGGTTAAATGAAAGTAATTTGCGAAAAATCTGTTTGGTCCCAGTAAACAGTGTTCTTATATATAGCATACATCATGAATAATGATGTATTTGCAAAGTCTATTTAATGGAGTTGCATCTGAGATTAAAACATCTTCTATGTTTTGTTGAGCTTTTTCCTTAAACATTAAAAAATGAAGTGTTTGGTGAAAATGATAGTCCTTCTTCAGACCTCATAGGAAACCAACACTATCTCCCCAACATTGGCCCTGTTTAAAAGGAAGTAGCCAAAGATGACTTTCCCCTATCCATTATATTCTTTTAGGGTCTAGAATGAAGGAATAATGTGACAGTAGCCCCCAGGCCTGATCACTGTCTGAGAAACCTGAAAACAGCTAAATCAGCAAGATAAAAACCGATTGGACGACGAATCCTGATATGGATCTGTCCTATCTAGCCCTTCCTAAAACTTCTCCCTAAAACCCCTATAAAAAGAAACCACCTTTAACTGTCAGCACACCATTTTGACACTCTCCAGATCTCCGCATGTGGTAAGATCACTGGCATCCCTCTCAGATATGTAATAAGTCTGTTCTTAAAAAAAGATAAATAAGTGTTTGGAGCAATTTATTTTCTTTTATTAAAATTATAATTATCAATATGAGGGTGAGCTCGTATTGTAAATAATTTTCTGTAAGTCCATTAAAACTCCAACTTTAGACTATGATCTCATATCCTAGGCAAATGTTACAGTTTGGAAAGAAGTAAGGTAGAACAGTATATTGGGATGAAAAGCACCATTTTTCTCAGGAAAAAAAACCAAAAAACCCAAAAACCCAAAACAAGCAATCATTGCCACAAGTAGACACCCTTTAGTTCCAAAGAAGGGAGAAAACTGTTTAAAAGAGATATGTGATTAGGTATTTCTGTCATGACAGGAGTCTAGAGCGATGGCTACATGGTGGAGTGAACCTGGGGGAGGGTTTGTAAAATAATGAAAGAATCTTTTCTTTTACTTTTCCAAGAGGGTAATGTCTGGTGGGGG
>NW_006399857.1:5446050-5448075 GCF_000299155.1 Elephantulus edwardii
GGCTAGAAAATATAACTTTCATTGTTTTGTAACAATCCATAGTATGTTCAAAAATCTTCTCAAGTACCATAACTCAAAGGCATCTATTCTTCTTCTGCCATCATAAGTCATTGTCCAGCTCTTGGATCTATAGCAAGTAATTGCAAAGATCATGGCCTGAGTTTGGCGCACCTTAGTCTCTAGACCAGCATCATTGCTTTTTAGTACTCTGGTGAGGTTCTTAACAACAGATTTTCCCAGTGCAATTCTTTTGATTTGCTGACTGCTTGTGCCAAGAGTGTTGATTGTGGCACTTATCTGTAATAATTAACAACCTCAATCTATCTCAGTGGTGAGAATCTTTGTCTTCTTGATGTTGAGCTTCAAAGAATACTGAAGAATACAGTCATTGAGATTCTGAAACAAGGTATTCCTCAGTTTCAGCAAGCAAGCTATGTCATCTGCATAATGTAGGTTGTGGATGAGTCTTCCTCCAACCTGATGCCACATTCCTCCTCATTAAGCCCAGCATCCCTAATTATCTGTGCTTCATATAGATTGAAAAGTTATGGAGACAAGATGAATCCCTGATGCATTACTTTCTTGATTTTGAACGTACAGTGTGGAGAAAACAGTGCAACAATGAATGAATGAAAACCCAAAATCTCTGTAAATGTTCATTAAAACTAATAAAATTTAATAATAAAAACAGAAAATAACGTGTCACATGAATTACCATGTTTAAACTAGGCACTGTTTATAGAAGTGGGACACTGTTTTTTGGTAATATGTGAATTGTCTGTGCATGATGGAAAGTTCTGTAGCTTTGAATATATGATGGTAATTTGGAAGCAGGAGTGGCATCCACTCCCTAAACATGTCTCCGGAAACACTATGAACATTGATAAATGTTCATAGATAGAGAGGGGCTGTAGTTATATAGGGTTACTATGAATCATGCTCAACAACAACATATCAAGTGGCTAACAAAGGTATAAAAGGTAAAACATTTCTCACCACATACAAAGTGGCAAAGAAGTCATGGAGAAGGATTTCACTGTGTTCTGAATTATGAATAAAATGCATCCTGATAAACAACCATGTGTCATAATTGGTACAATTCATTTACAGCAAGGGTACATGGTTTGTCAAGTTAGAGAAAGAGAACAAGTATCTGAGAAAGTGGGAGGATAAAAAGGATGATTTAGTACAGATCCAGATACCAAGTCGTACATAGAAGGTGTTATAATTGTGTCAACACATGTTAATAGATTAATGAATATTATTATAGTAACTGGGCTAAGTGAGTCAGTGTGTTGGTGTCAGTAAGATTGACTGAGGATAAGGCAGGGTTCAGGTACATAGGGTCACCTTAAGTTGCAGGTGACTTGATAGCACATAACAAAGTAACTGGCCATTATATTTAACAATAAGGTAAACAAGAAATGACAGAGAATTTCCTAGAAATTGTGAACACAGTAATTACAATTTATTACATCCCAGAAAGAATGAGAAGAATGTGGTTGATTGGCAAGCATAAGCTATGTTTAATATTTTCAAAGTGTAGTATTTGTTGCCTTTTAGCTGTGGTGCTGGAGAAGAGTACTGAATATAATACAGGTGGCAACGAGTGCAAACAGGTCCATCCTGGAGAAGGTGAAACCAGGCTACTGCTTGGAGGCAAGGAGTCTGAAGCTTTATCTTTGGGAATGTTGCAAGGAGGAACCAGTACTTGGAGAAGAACATCATGCTTGGGATGGCGGAGGGACAGCACAAGACTGGAAGACTCTCATTGAGATGAATTTACTCAGTTACTGGGGTAATGGGAGTTGGTGTGTCAGAGAATATAAGGTTGGCTCAGGACAGAGTGGGATTTAGAAGTGCTGTACACAGGGTCACTATGAGTCACAAGTGACTCACCAGCACATAACAACAACAATAATATTTGTTTATTCTGAAATGGGTAGTATTTTTCAGCTATGTATTTTTCTTATTGCTGTTGTTGTGTATTGTTGAGTCAGAATCAACTCATAGCTGATCCTCTTT
>NW_006399857.1:5448961-5450361 GCF_000299155.1 Elephantulus edwardii
TAATCTGTTCCACATATAGATCTAAAAGATATAGAGATAGAACACACCTTTGATGCACATCCTTCTCAATTTTGAACCATGCATTGTATCCTTGTTCTGTGATGACTGCCTCCTGGTCCAAGGATAGGTTTTGCATAAGCACAATCAATTATTCTGGGATTCCCATTCTTTTCAGAGTTAACCACAGTTGGGGTCCACACTGTCAAATGCCTTTGAATAGTCAATGCAATGAAATAGTACTTTGAATAATTAATTATCAAGAAAGTATAATTTTATAGAAAATAAGTTTTCTATTTACCTTCCATTCAAAATCAACTCATCACTGATTTCTACAGAGGATTTTTGAAGGTTTGAAGTAATATGAGAGAAGATTACTCTTATTTTTCACAATCCACTAAAAAAAATAGTATGTGGAAAACTGTGTACTAGGATAATACTGTCAGTGAAAGATATAATAGGTTCTGGTATCCCTATAATATTTAGTGCTTTGAACTGCTAATCAACGGGCAGGACCTCTCTGTTGATTCAATTACACTGAAGAAAGATGGACAGTGTCCTTTAGTGTTTTTTATAATCCCCAAAGACCTGCCATAAGGTCCACTATAAGTTGGTTCAAACTTGATATCAATGATTTTTCCAATATTAACTAACACATGTGGCTATTCATTTTATGAAATTTGCCTTAACCTATAGAGAAATTACTTATTTTCATTAATTTAATCCTAGATGCTGAAATGTACCAATATATTAGTATATTGAACAGGACAGGCCTAGAGAGATCATGAATGTGAATGGCCAAGAAGGAATGAAGGAATAAAACAAGCAGTGTTACAGCAAGGCACGGTAAGACTAAGATGAGAAGTTGCTGTTGTTATTGTTAAATGCCATTGAACTATCCTATGAACAACAACCACTTGGAATCTTGCCCTATCCTGTGCTACTGTCATCATCTCTAATATACATGAGATTTGTTGTTACAGTCACTGGGTCAATTCTTCCTATTGAAATCTTATTTTCTTTTGTTGACTTACCATGATTACAAATATCATGTATTTTTTTCCCCAAGAATTGGCTCCTACTGACAAAGCCCAAAGCATGTGAGATGAAGCTTCATCATCCTTGCTGTTAAGGAGTACTCTGGTTGTACTTTCTCCAAGACAGATTTGTCTGTTCTTTTGACACTCGGTGTTGTCTAAGGTTTGCCATTCAAATGTCTTTCCTAGCCACTGATTCTTTCTGCTAGGAAGCAGTAATTTATTTTGTGTAATGTATTTATAAGCAGGAGTGGCATCCACTTCCAAAACGGCTTGTTTCAGGAAACTCTATGAACAGTGCTCAGGCCTTTGGTTCATATGGTTGCTATGGGTCGTCTACAACTCAACGGCACCTAACGACAACAA
>NW_006399857.1:5450961-5453039 GCF_000299155.1 Elephantulus edwardii
GTTCTCCTGGCAGTCCATGGTCATTTTCCAGCTCTCTGATGCACAGCAAGCAATTGTGAAGACTATGGCCTGGATCAGGCGTACCTTAATCTCCATACTGATATCATTGCTTTTCAGTACTCTGAAAAAGTCCCTGACAGCCTGTTTTCCCAACATAGTTTGTCTCTAGATTTCCTGGCTGCTGGCACCAAGACTGTTGATTGTACAGCCAAGCAAACAATCTCAATCTCTTCACCAGCTAATATAATGCTTCCAATTGGCATGGTGATGACAGTCTTAGTTTTCTTGGTGTTGAATTCACATTCAAGATTGAAGTCCTTGATCTTCTGATGCAAGTACTTCAGGTCCTTCTCAGTTTTAGCAAGCAAGTTGTGTCATTTACATAAGGCATGTGGTTGATGAATTTTCCTCCAATCCAGATGCTACATTCCTCCTCGTACAGCCCAACATCTCAGATAGAGTAGTTTGAGAACTGAATAAAGGACTGGCTGTTGATGTAAGAAATCATGGATTTATATAGCAAACAAAGCATTTGCGAAAAAGTAGAGTTGACACTTCTTGAACTGGTCTGCAGAACAAATTATGATTATAGCAGTTCTCTTCTCCAACATCACAACTTAAAGGCATAGATTCTTATCTGCCATATTTATTCATTGCACAGCTCTCAGAAGCATAGTAAGTGAAAAGATAATGGCTTGTATTAGAGACATCTTAATCTTTAAACTGACGTCATTACTCTTTAGTGGTGTGGAGAGGTCCTTGACAGCAAACTTTTGCAGTGCAACATGTCTTTCAACTTTTTAAGTGTTCTTGCCATGTGTGTTGATGGTGTATCCATCCATGTGAGAGGACGTTTTTGATAAATTCGTACTTTTCTCCTTCTATCATGATAGATAATAGGCCTTTTGACCTAATGAGTATTTTTAGTTTTCTTGATATTGAGATATAATGCACACTAAAAGCTGTAATTTTTTTTTTCTTTCACGGCAAGTATTTTAAGTCCTCCTCCCTTTGAGCAAGCAAGGTTGTCTCATCTGCATAACGAAGGTTATTGAAGACTTCCTATCCTAATTCTCCATTCTTGTTTATGAAGTCCATATTCTCAAATGACTTGCTCAGTATGCAGATTAAACAGGTGTGGAGAAAGGATATATAGACTTGATGCATGTCTTTCTTGATTTAAAAACATGCATCTTTTCCATGCCCTTGTTTGGACAACATCTTTTTTGTGTAGGAATAGGTTTCACAAGAATGCAATTAAAGATTCTGGCATTTCCATTGTTCTCAATGTTAACCATAATTTATTGTAATCCACAAAATCAAGTGTCTTTTCATAGTCAACAGAAGACAAACGGTCATCTTTCCATTGCGTTCAGAAAAGATCCATTAGACATGAACAATGATAGCCCTGGTGCTCCAGGCTCTTCTGAATCTCGCTTAAGTTTTTTGGGAGTTATTTGTGAATGACTTATTGTGGAGAATTAAAGTTGAAGTGGTTATGCATGGTATAGTCTGATGATATGAAATTCAAGGTGGAGACATTTTGGGAAGAAAGGAGAGAACGTTGTAGACTTGCATCTATAACTGGAAATGTGGCCAGTGAAATATAAGACATGTTGTTGTTGCTATGTTCAATCGAGTCACTTGCAACTCATAGCAACACTAAGAGCCCTAATATACTCTAATATACCTTAAATACAAGGGCCCTAAATGCTGTTTTACCTGTGTGAATCTAGCCATCTCAAACGCACTCATTCCAACCCCTCCAGTCACAGAATCGATCCATCTCATTGAAGGTCTTCCTCTTCGGCACTGCCCCGTCCCTCCACTCTGCCAAACATGATGATCAGGCTCACCTTACTCTCCAGCCTGACATCAGTTCTCTTCAGTCCCTCACAGCTGACTTTCCCAATGCAATTTCTCTCTTGATTTCCTAGCTGCTATTATCAAGAGTGTTGACTGTGGAGCCAAGCAAACTAAAACTGCTAACTATCTCAATCTCTTCACCATCCATACTGATGCTGCCAATTGGCCCAGTGGTGAGAATCATTGTCTTCTTGATTTTGAACTTCAATCCA
>NW_006399857.1:5453969-5465165 GCF_000299155.1 Elephantulus edwardii
GGCTTAAGAAACACAGAGTAAGCCCTTTTGATTTTCTGACTTCAGCTCTCTGCACATTTCATTATAGTATCTTGCTTTGTCGTCCCGAGCTGCCTTTTGAACTTTTCTGTTCAGCTCTTTGATTTCTTGGTTTCTTCCTTTAGCTTTGGCTTCTCTGCGCTCTAATGCAATACTCAGAATCTCATATGAATTACTTGAAAGGGTTGTATAACACAATATATATGAATGCAGCACAATGCATGCAAATATTGCATGCAAAATAATATAAAATAAAAATATTTTTTAAAAAACAGTGCTTTTTAAAATTTACTTTGTTTTTAATGTTTTTGTTGGTGAAATAGTAATAGAACTAAAAATGATCATTAAATAAGTTGGTTGATCATAGGAAATTTATTTTAAACAAACTATCTGAATTATAAATAATAAGTTGAAGAGAAATAGATGCCAGGTCGAAAGTTAATAAGTAGATAATTTTTATTTATTTCTTCCTCTATTAGAGGCAGAACCCAGAAATGTTTGATAATATCAAATTAAACTTCAGAGATAGGTAACTGTTTATCTAAACTGATGACTTTAACTCATTTAACAACTTCTGCACAAATAATATTATTTTGGTTACCTTCAAAATTGAGAGACCTTGCAACAATGGAAAAAATATATAAGATTCAGTATGCACTGCATTCTTTTTATACATAATCTCAAAAGGAAAAATTTGAATAAGGTTACTATATAATATAGACAATTCTTTAACACAAATTTTATGCTGTATTTCAATCATCCCTTCTCATTTATTCATTTGTAGTTTTTTATGTTAAAACATTTCCAAAGACAGGATATCAACTGTCAAAAATCTCAATTACAGTCTCTCGCTGCTGCAGCAGGCGCTTGAGCGCCAGGAAATCGGCTGGATGGGGACCCACGGATTGTTTCACGAAAATGGCAAACAAGGCAGACATGGGGGAAGTCGCCAGCTTTGATAAGACCAAGCTGAAGAAGACCTATATGCAGGAGAAGAATAGCCTGCCAACCAAAGAGACCATGGCTCAAGAGAAGTGGAGATGGGCTAGGGTCCTGCAGAGGTCTCCGCCAGCGTCATGTGCGACACCCTAGTCCTGATGTGAATGAAGAGCCACATGCAGGATGGCAAGAGCGACCAGCTATGCTGTCAACCTGGGCACGCAGCACCCTGTCACCAGCTTCTGGTCTCCGAAGGGACCATCAAAGTCTCAGGTTTGCCCTGGGTTATTCTAGAAAATCAATTGTATGATTAATGAAAATAAAACACAACTCTTGGTAAAAAAAGTACTGAAAATTAGCACTATGACTTTGATACAAAAAATTGAAATAATTTATTGGCTTGTGGTCATTTTTTTCATATTTGCTAAGCATCTCAGAATATTAGCAAATTTCAGGCCTTTTCTATGGAGAACATTTTAGCGAAGTATTAGAATATGTCTTTTTTTGTTATCCTTAAAAATAAAAACAAAACAAACAAAAAAAAAAGAGGAGACACATCATTTGTTTAACACTGAGAATCTCCTTGGATTATGCCACCAGAAATCCCGAGATTTAAGTAGCTCATAAGAATCAGGTCGCATTTGCTAGTTATTTTAACTACAAGGTGATTCTGACTCATCCAGCGAAATTGTTAAAATCGACAATTTATCTTCCTAAGGTTTCCTATAATGTTTTCCTTAAAAGCACAGTTTATGTTTTGATTAAAGAATACAGACCAGAGGAAGCCATATTATATATTTAATTCCTACTGTTTCCAAAATACACTTAAATGATAAGATACATTTTCCTAGGAAATAGAAAAAAAAATAAGAGTAACATATTCCATAGCTTCTAGGAGATAGGATTAAAACGGACTTGGGACAGCTTCATGGCTACAGATTACTTTGTTCAAGACGCATTCTGATTATATTTCACCCTAGACTATTTACTGATTAATTTCTAAGTCTGTGGCATGTTTATTATAGTGATCTTGTGCTAAGGAGGGGTGCTGCCAACCGGAAGGCACGTAGGTTGAAAACCATCAGCTACTCTGCACCAAGAAGATGGGCTTTCTCCTTCCATGTGACTTACACAGTAACAATAATGGCATTTTTAATATTCTTAATCAATACTATATTAGAATACATCAGCTCTTCTCATTTTCAATTGTCAACTTTCACATGCAAATGAGGAGACTGAAAATATGTTATGGTTTTGATGAGGAGCACTTTCGTCATTAAAATAACATGCATTTTCAAAAGTATGTTGTTGAGTAAAATGCATGCAGTAGATTAATATTTGAATTAAAATATGAACTTTGTATTATTTCTGAATTATTGCTTTATTACTAAATATACCTTGTAAGCTTTTTTTTTTAAAACAAAAAAGAGATTTAGATTGTTCACAGCTTTAGTTTGCTTGGCTCCACAGTCAACACTCTTGGCACCAGCAACCAGGAAAGTAAAACACGTATTGCAATGGGAAACTCTGCTGTTAGGGACCTCTCCAAAGTACTGAAGTGCAATGGTGCCACTCTGGAGACTAAGGTGCACCTGACACATGGTCTTTGTAATCACTTGCTATGCGTCAGAGAGCTGGTTAATGACTAGGGAGGACAGAAGGAGAACTGATGCCTTTGAGCTGTGGTGTTTGAAAAGAGTATTGAATATACCATGGATTGCTAGGAAAACAAACATGATCATCCTGTTGTTGTTCGGTGTCGTCAAGTCGTAGATGACTCATAGCGATCCTGTGAACGAAAGGCCTGAGCAGTGTTTATAGAGTTTCTGGAGGCAAGCCATTTTGGCAGTGGATGCCACTCCTGCTTCCAGGCTTGTTTTAGGCAGGAAATTCCAGCAAACACTGTCCACCATACCACGTTTGGCACATCCGTGTCACAGTGTTCATCATCACAGGAACCACAAGTTACCTCTGTACAGCAATGGACAGACCAGTGCTATACCACATAGAAGAATGTCTGACAGGAAAACAATTTAAACCTTGAAGCCCCCTCCTGCCTTAAACTCTAGGTCAAGTCTGGGAGCCTCACTCCTGGGGGCCAGAGCAGTCCTGCACATCAAACACAAGCCCAATGAAGCACTCGACTCCATGAGGCTGTTAACAATTTCAGCTTGCTTGGTTTCACAATTAATACTAAAAAATCAAAAGATGAATATCTCTGGGGGATTCTCCAGTCAGGGACCTCTCCAAAGTGCTAAGGAGCAATGATGTCACTCTGTAGACTAAGGTGCACATAATTCAAGCCATGCTCTTTGCACTTAATTACTATATATCAAAGAGACAATAGACAGTGACAGGTTAACAGAAGGAGCGTTAATGACTCTAAGCTATGATGCTGGAGATGTGTATTGAAGTAAATATACATTGTGTGTGTGTTGAAGTACCATCAAGTCAGAACTGACCCATAGGTGACTCTCCAGTGGGTTTGTAGAAGCAGTTAATTGCACAGGAGAAGATTTTCAATCTTTCTACCACAGAACAGCTGGTGGATTTTAATTGAGTGCCTTCAGGATTGCAGCACAGATTCTTACCTCCAGGCCACTGGAGCTCCCTAAATATACATTGTTGTTGCTGTAACTGTAATGAATGAAAAGTTCTAGCCTGAAAGCTTGTTGTTGTTGTTGTTGCAGGACATAGAGTCACTTGTTACTCATAGTGACCTTGTGTACAACAGCCCTGAACCCCGCTCTATTCTGAGCAAACCTTATCATCTCTGACACATCTACTCTCATTACCCCAGTAACTGAGACAATTCATCACATCAAAGGTCTTCCTCCGTTTACTGTCTCTGACACACCAGTCACCCTTTATTGTCTCTGACACACCAGTCAATGTATCACTCCATATCATTGAGAGTTCTTTCTCTGTTCCTTCACCCTCTCAAGTATAATGTCCCTCTTTAAAGACTGGTCGGTCCCAACTTGCAACATACTCAAAATATAACATATAAAGTTTTAGAATCTTAGCCACCAAGGAACAACAGCCTGATTTAACCCTCTTCTGGACATACCTGTTTGTTCTTTTAGCAGCCCATGGTATATTCGACATACTTCTCCAGCACCACACTTGAAAGGCATTAATTCTCTTTCTATCATCCCTAGTCATTGGCTGGCTTTCTGATGCCAAATAATTACAAATAATTTTGCAATTATTCTGATGCAAATAATTGCAAAGACCATGGCCTGGATCAGGTGTACCTTTAGTCAGCTAAGAGCCATCTAACTAACATTGGCTATAATGTACCTAGTGCTATGGCATTTTCTAAATCCACCCTGAACATCTGGAAGTTGTTGTTATCTGGTGCCATCAAGTCAAGTATGACTTATAACCAACCCTATGAAGAACAGATCTGAACCCTGTCCTATCCTTTGCCATCTTATCATCTCTGACACACTTAAGCCCTTTGCTAAGTCACTGTGTTTAAAGATCTATACTCTCTCTTTCAGTGACCTTTCCAAGAATGACATCCTTTTCCAAGGAATAGCCTTTCCTAACAACATGCACAAAATATGTGAGACAAAGTTTTACCATTCTTACCTCCGAGGAACACTCTGGATGCACTTTTCTTAGACATTTGTCAGCTCATGGGAAATTCAGTGTTCTTCTCCAATACCACTACTCATTGCATCAATTTTTCTTCTGTCATCTTTCTTCATTGCCCAGCTTTCAGATGCATAGCAAAGTGATTGAAAAGATCATGACCTGGATCATAGATGCCTTAGCCTTCAAACTGATTTAAGTGTTCCGCAGTAATTTAGAGAGACTCTTCACATGCTCAATGCAATACATCTCCTGATCTCCTGACTGCTATTACCAACAGTGCTGATTGTGAATTCAAGTAACACACATAGTAGGAACAGTCAGCTGATTGAAAGATGTGTTAAAGTTTGATAAGTCTGTTGCAAAAACTTCTTTAAAAAGCTAAGATGCAATGACGTCAATTTAACAACTATGTTGAGTATAATTCAAGTCATTTTTATAGTTGTTACATTCCATGGATTCAGAACGAACCCATAGTTGATCCTCTGAGGGGTTTCCAAAAGTTTCCAATGGCTTGTGAGGAGATTGCCCATCTTTCAGTGAAGCAGCTAGTGGTTTTGAACCTCATACCTTCAGGATTGCAGCACAGCTTCTTACCACTAAGCAACCAAGCTACTTGGTATTTCAAGCCATAGTATTTCCAATTATTTTATCTGCTTGTAAAAGTTGAAGAGTGAATACAAAATATTACAACAGAATCATCACCTTTGGGCTGTGATGTTAGCAAAGAGTATTAAATATCTTTTAGAAAGGCAAAATAGAGGATAAAATCCCTTTTGAAGGAGTGTAACTGAAATATTTTTTAAAGATCAGTTTGGTGAAACTTTCTCTAACATACGATAGGCATGCTGTCATGATGGGCTTTTCTTGGAAAAAGGTATCATGCTAGGGAATATAGAGGATCAAAAATAGAGAAGAAGGCCCTCAATTAGATAAATTTACACAGTGACAGCAGCAATGGGCTTGAATATGCCCATTGATGGCGATGAGTGTGATGATAATTCAGAATAATGTAACATTATTCATAAGGTCTCTATATAGTTATATACAGTCATAGTTAACTTCAAAGCCTTTAGTAATTTTTTTAGTAACGCTGGCTCTTATCTATTCATAAACCCTAGAATAAAACTCACCTTAGTGCTTCAACTTTCACACAAACAATAGGCGGAACACAACAATTTCAATTGCCAGTTATTTATGGAAAGTGATACAGAACTTTCATAATGTAAAGATATAAAATTTTAATATGGTGGTGTAAAGACAACAGTGCTTGTCCACTAATGGGTTTTTCAAACTCACTAGCTGTACAGTTTCTAATTTTGGAAATCATACAGAACATTTCAACTCTGTTCTATGGAATCCCGGGTCAGAATTGCACAATTACTTCAGTGGCAGTGGTGAGATTGTTGTAGTTTTGTGTCATTGTTTCATCTGTGATTTATAGTGATCCTATTATGTACAACATCTCTGAACCCTGCCCTATCATGTGCTAGTCTGACTGACTCTGTCACATCTAATCCCATTGTCCTAGTTATTGGGTTAATCCATCTCATCCAGCATCTTCTCTTGTGCTGCTCCTCCACGCTTCCAAGCATGATACCCTTTTCCAAGGACTGGTCCCTCCTGGTCACGTACCCAAATTATGTGAGATGGAGCTTTAATTCCTCTCCTCCATGGAGAACCTTGCTTTTACCCTCTCCAAGACAGATCTATTTATTCTCTTGGTGGTCCATGGTATGTTTAATACTCTTCTATAGCACCACAAGTCAAATCATCAAGTCTTCTGTTATCCTTAGTCATTGTCCAGCTCTCTGATGCATAGCATGTAATCATGAATTCCATGGCCTGAATCAGATGCACCTTAGTCTCCAGACTGACGTCATTGTTCCTCAGCACTCTGGAGAGGTCCCTCTTAAGTAATTTATAAAGGAAGCGAGTATGTTACAGTAAGAGATAGAAGATGATTGAAATAAGAAAATAATAAGAAGAGTGACGCAAAGTACCTGGTGTAGGAAAGTAGTACAAATTTGTAGATAATAACATCTAATTTTTTTTAATTACTTGGTATAGTAACAGAATACATATTGTAAAAGATTTACAGTAAAAATATGAGTTAAAAGAATACTCAAAAACTGCTACTGTTGTACAGATGCAGGAAGCAGTATCCTGAACGTGTGTCCCATGAAACTGTGAAGTTAGAGAAGTAGGAATTATTTAGAGTTAATTTCATAATGAAATGAAAGTTTTAGATCACATAAAGTAGTATAACAAGAATTAAGAAAAAGTAGTGTAAGGGAGTCTCAATATACAATGACAGTAGACTTTATCAGATTTAAAAATTCTTTACAATTTAACTGTAGTTGGTTTTATTGTTGTTGCTGTTTTATGAGCCATCGAGTCACTTGCGACTCTTAGCTACCCTAAGTACAAGAGTCCTAAACGCTGTTCTATCCCCTGCCAACCTTGTCGTCTCAAACATACTCATTCCCACCACACCACTCACAGAATCGATCCATCTCATCGAGAATCTTCCTCTCCTATGATGTCCCTCCACTCTCCCAAACATGATGTCCCTTTCCAAGGACCAGTTAATCCTTGCAACATGCCCAAAGTATGTCAGACGAAGCTTCAGAATCCATGACTCCAAGGAGCATTCTGGCTTCACCCTCTCCAGCACAAACCTGTTTGTTCTCCTAGCAGTCCATGGTATATTCAACACTCTTCTCCAGCACCACAGCTCAAAGGCATCAATTCTCTTTCTGTCATCCCTAGTCACTGTCCAACTCTCCGATGCATAACACACAATTGGAAAGACTATAGCCTGGATCAGGTGCACCTTAGTCTCCAGCCTGACGTTGTTGCGCTTCAGTACTCTTGAGAGGTCCCTCAAAGCTGACTTTCCCAATGCAAATCACCTCCTGATTTCCTGGCTGCTGTTACCAAAAATGTTGACTGTGGAATCAAGTAAATTAAAACTGTTAACTATCTCAATCTCGTCACTTTAACTGTGGTTTGGAATAATAGTAGAGATATAGGCAAAATTTGGAAATTTGTACTAGGAATAACATAGATGTCTAAACCTCTCCTAGAGACAAAAAAATATGACAATCAGCCTTCTTAAAGTTTGACAACCTCTCCTCAGATATTGAAAAGGGAGCAATACAAAGACCAATTTTTGAGAAATCATTTTATAAAAGTGCAGAGAACAGTAAATCAGATAACTGATAGTTAAGAATTTGTGGATTAGAACTAAAATTTGTCATTTTTAGAAGAAATTCAAGTGACTAAGACCATGAGGAGTTGTGCCTCTAACCCAAAAGCCATGGCTCTTTGGCCGTTTGAATCCACCAAAGGCATTGCCAGTAAAACAAAAAAAAAGATTGATATCTTCTCCCATGAGATTTACAGCCTCTGAAACTCAATGGAGGGTCACTTATTAATCTGTTCTGACCAGATGGCAATGAGTTTATGATTAAAATGAAGTGTACACGGCGGAAAGAAAGAAATTATTTAGTCAGACAGAGGGAAATAGAGATACACAATACTTAACAAACATAACTGAAACCAAATTCACAGCTACTGAGTCAATTCTAGCCCATACTCACCCTCTGTCAGACTTTAAAGGCTGTATATCTTCGCTTGAATTTATAAGACTTGAAGTGCTAAGCTATGGGAGTGTAATTCATTATGCTTTGAGCTCTGCCACCAATGTTCACTCAGCATTTAACTAGCGATTGAAATTTTGATAAGGTTAATTCTTTGGCTCTGAAATTCAGTTGCTTCTTTCTAAAGCATGTGGAAAGAATCCAAACATACATAATTGCATGAGCTAGCAATTATACTACTCTTCAATGTTGCAACGTGTTAACATTTTTTGCTGCTAACCAAAAATTGGGAGGTTCAAGTCTCCAAAAGTTACCTGTGAAAAAGGCCAGGATATTTATACGCAGAAAATTAGTGACTGGAAATCCTACAAATTATAGTTCTATTCTGACACATATGGAGACTCCACGAGTCAGAATTGATTTAATGGTAACTTGTCACTTTTATCATAAAAAGAGTGTACGTGGTATGAGTGCTTTTAAGTTTGATCTCCTCTAACTTCAGAAAGGGTAACAGTCCCTGTCAGTAATAATCACAGCAAAAAACACAAGTTTCCATAAAGTCAGGCAAGCCTCTCATTCACATTGCTATCAAATTCTAACAATAATAATTTCTCCGAGGGAGAAATGCTAATGTATCCTCTATTCCATTATAATGACCACACAGAAGTCACAGAACCAAACCCATAATTATGGAATTTAGTAGTAAGTAAGCAGGTTACAATTCAAGTTAAAAATAAGATAAAACTCTTGACTCAAGACAACTTTGCAGGTGGGCTCACAGGTCTTTTGACCTTTAACCTGGTGGCTTTCGGAGAATATTGCAAAACTTTCAGTCTGTCCACATCCAGTGTCTGCTAGCGATTCTTTCAGTACGCCTGCACAAAGACACCTACCTCAACCTCTAGTTTCCTGGGGTGACAATTGCTAGTGACTGATTCTCTTTCAGTAGCTTCTTTTTGTAAGTGGTATGTTTGTTTTTGGTTTTTTTTTTTTTTTCTATTAGCATACACAAATCTGTTTACGTAGCTTTTCATTTATGTACATTGCTGGGTTTTTGCAATTTTTTTTCACCCTCTCCTTCTGTCTGCAACCCAGTAATTCCCCACCACTACAAGCTCCCTACCTCCTGCTCTTCTCTCTTTAGATATCTATACACACCTTACTGGTTACCCTTCTGTTTCACAGTAATGACAGTATGCAGTATTAGTTCACCTTCACCTGAGCTAGTTCACTCAGCATAATTCTCTCTAGACTCTCTCATGCTATATAGTATTTCTCAGAATTGTTGCTTCTGAGTACTGCAATATATTTAATCATGTGAATGTACCACAATGTCTCAATCCAGTAATTTGTTGATGGACATTTGACAGGTTTTCATGGTCTTGCTTTAGTATCTTGATATTGGCCCCGCTTCCTTATTATACAGCAATGTTTGGTTCCAAAGGATACATGTTACATTCTCTTCTTATTTCTTGCTGGTAGCGAGATTCCGTTCACATCCTTAACTTGTTCAATTTAAGCTGGTAGATGGCAACAAGAACCAGTTCTTTCATTAGTAATCTACGCATCATGTTTGCACATTCCCATAAAAAATAAACAATTCACATCATTAGCAAAGTACCACCCAACCAAGTAGTGAAAATCAAAGCAATGGCCTTAAAAAGTAATTTTTACAACCAATCCCTCGTATCACAGGTGCCAAAGAAAAATCAAGTAGGCTCTAAACAGGTGTTAATTTTTAATCTTCTTGCTATGGTTCCCTTTAATAACTTTTGTATGTATTTTTTTTTCACAGTAAAATATCAATGTGGACAACTTCTGTATCCTTTAAGTCTAAATGAAAATATCATCCTTTGGTGAATCGTTTCTATAGAACCTCTTTGTAATGTCATAAAATACAGTCGTGAATGCTATTGTAGAACTTGGCATATTTTATTGTATTATTTTGTATTATTTGCTTACAAGTATGCCTCATACAAAATGGAAAAATGGTTGATGATATAGAATATATCAGAATATATATAATATATAAGTAATTCCAGTACTATTTGGGAAATATTATAACCTTTAAATGTGTATTACTAAATGTAATAAGCCGGATATTGATATTTTTATTCATTTTTTAACAAATATACAATGGTGGGCTCTATTGCACACAATGTATTCAACTCAGCACATATTAAATTCTTTGATCAAATAATTTTGTGTGGAAAAAAGCAAAACTTTAATATATATTACATTATTTTTATACATGTTATACTTATAAATAATAACACAGAAAGATTATTAGCTTTCAAAGAAAGAAGAAAAAAATTAGTCAGTTTTATGGTTGACAATTCATACTTGCCATTACTTAGTAGACTTTAATAGGAAACATTTAAGCTGGCTATTTCAAGATAAAAAAAAAAGGCTTCAAATAATTTGGGGTGTGTGTGTGTGTAATGGTAAGAATTTAAGAAAAAGTAATTAGGCATATAATTACTAATTTAGGATAAAAACAATAATTAAACTGTAAATATATTGAACATAACTTTGCAAAAAGATGTAGATATAAAAACATTATAAAACACAATATTTTCTTTAAATTATATATATATATATATATATATATATGTTCTGCTGACCTAGTGGTAAAGAGCAGCATTGCCATTCCAAAGGCATATGATATGAATCTATCAGTTGCTTTGAGTCCAGTGTGATATGTTGCCTATAAAACCTACTGGAAGGTCTGCTATGAATCGGTTATAACTTGTTGGTGCACATTAACAGCAAAGACCTATTTGTTTTCTTTTGCAGGCCATGGTATGCTCAATATTCTTCTTCAGCATCACAATTCAAAGGCACTGGTTCTTTTTCTGTCAGCCTTAGAAGCTATGCTGCAAACCCAAAGGCACACAGTTGGAGACCACCAGATGCTCCATGGGAGAAGGATGGGTAATCTCTCCCCATGCAATTAAAAGTATCTCTGAAAATCCACTGGAGGATCAGCTATGGGTTGGTTCTAACTTTATGGTACATACCTGACTGGAAGAGA
>NW_006399857.1:5466301-5528973 GCF_000299155.1 Elephantulus edwardii
TTGTCCTGGAAAGGGTTAAACCGGGTGGCTCCTTGGAGGCAAGTTTTCTGAGGCTCCGTCTAACGTACTTTGGCATGTTGTGAGGAGAGACCGGCCCTTAGAGAGGGACATCATGTTCAGGAGGGTGGAGGGACGGCGCAGAAGAGGAAGGCGCTCTATGACGTGGATTGATTACGTGACTGGGATAATTGGGATGGGAGTGTCAGAGTCAGTGCGATTGGCACAGGACAGAGTGGAGTTTAGGGCTGTTGTACATAGGGTTGCTGTGAGTCGCAGGCCATTCAACGGCACATAACAACAACTATATATATATATATATATGCACACACACATACATATACATATACTCATACATATATATGCACACATACATATATACACACATATATGGACACAAATATATATACACATATATACATATATATGGAGAGATCTATTTATCTATGTGATGATTGCTGTTGTGGTTTGTGCTTTATTATTTTAATGGTGTTTCTCAATATTTTCATAATCATATATCCGTAATTAAAACAAAGCATGAACAATTAAGCAACTGATTGTTGTTGTTTAATGCCATCAAGTCGTAGATGACTCATAGCGACCCTATGAACGAACAGCCTGAGCACTGTTCGTACATAGAGTTTCCGGAGGCAAGCCATTTTGGAAGTTGATGCCGCTCCTGCTTCCAGGCTTGATTTAGTAGGAAAGCTCCAGCCAACACTGTCCACCATGGGTGCCCATTACCACGATTGGCACATCACTCTCACAGGCTTCAGCAACACAGCAACCACGAGTTACCTCTGTACAGCAACGCACAGACCAGTGCTATACCACCTAGAAGACTGTTTGATAGGAAGACAATTTGAACCTGGCCGAGGGCCACAGATGACAATCACCCACCTCCGGCTTGGTAACACAGCTTCCTTCTACTACGCCAACGTAGCTCTCTCTTGGTCGTCGTCATTGTTATTGTTGTTTAATGCCATCGATTCGTAGACGACTCATAGTGACCCTATGAACAAACAGCCTGAGCACTGTTCATACATAGACTTTCCAGAAGCAAGCCATTTTGGAAATGGATGCCGCTCCTGCTTCCAGGCTTGATTTAGTTGGGAAGCTCCAGCCAACACTGTCCACCATGGGTGTCCATTACCACGATTGGCACATCACTGTCACAGGCTTCAGCATCACAGCAAACACGAGTTACCTCTGTACAGCAACACACAGACCAGTGCTATACCACCTAGAAGAATGTTTGACAGGAAGACAATTTGAACTTGTCCCGAGGGCCGCAGGATGGAGGGACCTTTGGGCTTACAGCTGCCTCCTGGTTCAAACCCTAGGCCCAGGCTGGCTAGCCTCACTCCAGGGACAGAGCAAACCTGCACTTCAAACACATTCCCAGGAAAGCAGTCCACTCCAAAAGCTTGCCATGATTCCTGCACTCCCACCACCATGCTCCTGCCTTCTGGCAAGGAGAGCTTCCCATGAGCCTGGGATCATACTAAATAAAATAATCAAGCTTGTGCAAGTTCAAAGTGAAGTTTGAAGAAATAAAAAAATGAAATGAAAAAGTTTCTTGAAACAAATGACAATGAAAACACCACTTAGCAAAACCTCTGTGAAACAGCCAAAGCAGTTATGAGAGGTCAATTTATAGTAATAAGCAAACATATCAAAAGGCAGGGGAAAAATTATCAAGGACATATTGAAAGAGCTTGAAAGGATACACAAAATCTCTGTACCATATAAAACTGGCCAATACAGAAATATTTCAGGAAGTACCATATGATTAAGAGTCTATGGTAAAAGAAGAAAACATTCAAGCTGCAATGAAGGCATTATCAGAAATCAGGCCCTAGTAATCTCTGAGGTCAGGATGCAGCTCTGGACATGCTCATCAGTATTTGCCAGAAAATTTGGAGGACATGTGCCTGGCTACTGACTGAAAGAGAACCATATTTGTTCCCCTTCCTAAGAAAGGTGATCCAACAAAATGTGGGAATTAATGAATAATATCATTAACAGTGATGTGCCAAATGTGGTAATGGGCACCCATGGTGGACAGTGTTGTCTGGAGCTTCCTGAGTAAAACAAGTCTGGAAGCAGGAGTGCCATCCACTTTTGAAATGGCTTGCCTCCAGAAACTATGTACGAACAGTGCTCAGGCCTTTCGTTCAAAGGGTAGCTATTAGTCATCTATGACTCGACAACACCTAACAACAAGAACAACAGCAATCATTAATATTACATGCAAGCAAAATGCTGCTAAAGATAATTCAAAAACAGCTAGAAGAGTACATAGAGAACTATCAAAAATTCAAGTTGACTTTAAAAATATGTATGCCACCAAGTATATCGATGCTGATGTCAGATGGATTCTAGCTGAAAGTAGAACATACCGTGAGAATGTCTATTTGTGTTTTTTAAAATGGAAAAGGCTGTTTGACTATGTAGATCATAATAAATGATGATGATGAGGAAAAAAATGTGAATGCCTGAGAACTTAACTGTGCTCATGTGAAACCTATACCTAGACCAAGAAGGCCTACAAAAAGAACAAGGAGACACTGCAAGGTTTTAAATAAAGAATTTTGGGCACCAGGGCAGTACTCTTTCTTCATACCTATTCAGTCTGTAATCTAAGCAAATCATTGGAGAAGCCAAACTTTGCAAAATGAAATGTGGTGTCAGGATCTGAGGAAGACTCATCAACAACTTTTGTTATGCAAATAGCACAACCTTGCTTTCAGCACTTACAATCTTATATATAGTAAATCTTGTGGAAACTGCATTCTAGTGATTACAACTGACAACCTACTTCTTACAGCTCTTGTTGTTGTTGTGCACCATCAAGTCAGAACTGACCCACAGCTGACCCTTCCACAGGTTTTTAGAAGCAGTTAATTACACAGGAAGATATCGCGCATCTTGGAATTTGAACAGCTGCCTTCAGGATTGCAGGACAGCTTCTTGCCTGTAGGTCACCAGAGCTGTAGTATAATGGATATTTTAGTTTTTAAAATGTTGCAAAATAGTGATACTAATTTGTTGTTATTGTTTTTCACTGCCATCAAGTCCGAACTAACACCTAGAAGAATGTCAAATAAATATTTACAGGATATAAATCACACAGAAGGATATTGCTTATCTTTCTCCTACAGAGCAATTGGTTGATTTACACGGCCTGTCTTTGAGTAGGCAGTACAACTTGCTATCAGCAAGTTAACAAATAAAAAAAAAAAGTGCTGGATTGGAGAAATATGTTTTCACGGACCTCTCCAAAGTGTTAAAGAGCAATAATGTAAGTTAAATACAGGTACATTTGATCCAAGCCATGGTCTCATTTCAATTAACAGATACAGCCTTTAATGAGCTCACCAGTCTATGCCAGAAAATTTGGAAGACATTTCTCTAGCCAACAGATTTGAAGAGGTCCATATTTGTTCCCATTGTCAAGAAAAGTGATCAAACTGAATATGGAAACTTTTGAACAACATTACTAATATCACATGCAAGCAAAATACTGCTGAAGATCATTTAAAAAATCAGCTAGAACAGAACATAAATAAAGTTGGTTTTGATTGCCATTAAGCTGAGCATGACTCATAGTGACCCTATGAACAAAAGTCCTGAAGCCTTTCTATAACAGTCATAGTTTCTCAAAGTTCATAGAGTTTCCATAGATAGGTTGTTTCGGAAGTAGACACCACTCTCGAACTCCTATAAATTCAAGCAGGAGTTAGAAGAGGCCATGGCACCAGGAATATCATTATTGATATTAGATGGACCCTAGCTGAAATTAAAGAACACCAGAAGAATGTCTGTTTGTGCCTTATTGACTGCAAAGGCATTTGAATTTGTGGATTATAACAAGTTGTGACTGACATTGAGTAGAATGGAAGTCCCAGAACACTTAATTGTGCTTATGTAAAACCTGTCCTTAGACCAGGAGGCTATTGCGAGAACAGAGCATAAAAACACTGCATAGTTTAAAATTAAGAAGGGAGTGTGTCAGGTTGAATGTTCTTTCCGTATCTAGTTAATATGTATGTTGAGCAAATTATTTGAAGAGTTGGACTCAAAGGACAGGTATGAAGCCAGATTTGTGTCAGACTCATCAATAACCTTTATTATGTAACAACCCTACTTGCTGATGTGAGAACTTGAAGCACTTACTGCAGAAGATCAAGGAATGCAGCCTTCAGAATATATTGCATTTCAGTGTCAAGAAAACAAATATTCTAACCACTGGACCAAGAGGCAAAATCATGATGAATGGAGAAGAGATGGAAACTGTCAACAACTTCATCTTACGTGGATCCACAATTAACATTCTTGGCACTAGTAGTCAGGAAATAAAAAGACACATTGCATTAGAAATATCTACACTAGGGCCTTCTCTAAATTATTGAGGAGTAATGATAGCAGTTGGAGGACTGAGGTGTGTTTGATTCAGGCCGTGGTCTTTCCCACCACTTGTTATCCATCTGAGAACTGGATAATGAATAAAGATAACAGAAGAAGAATTGATGTCTTTAAGCTGTGATGTTGAAGGATAGTACTGAACATTCCATGGATGGTCAAAGAACAAACAAATATGTTTGAGAGGGTGGAGCCAGAATTTCCTTGCATTCAAGAATAATGAGGCTTTGCCTCACATAATTAGGGCATGTTGCTTGGAGGAACTATTCTTGGGAGAAGAACATGATGCTTGAAAGGGTGGAAGGTCAATGAAGGAGAGGAAGACCTTCAACTAGATAGATTAATACTATGACTGCCACAATGAGCTCTAGTGTGTCAGGAGGTGTGAAGATGAAACAAGAAAGGGAAGGGTTCAGACCTATTGTTTATGGGGTCACTAAGAATTATATTCAATGCAATGGAACCTAACAACAACAATGATTTTAAAATTACTTCCTTTCCATATGAAATTTAGACAATAAATATAGATGGCAGAAGGAGAACTGATAACTTTGAGTTGAGGGGTTGCAGAAGATTCCTGAATATCTCATGAACTGCCAAAAAAATAAACAATAATATTCTGGAGAAAGAACAAAAAGAATGCTCCTTAAAGTCAAAGATACTGAAGTTAAGTCTCATATTCTTTTGGCATGTTGTTAGGAAAGGACAATCCTCATAAAGGACATCCCACTTGGAAAGCTGGATGGTCAGCGAGAGAGAGGATGACTCTCAGAAGAAGAAATGGCATAATTACTTTAACATTGGACTCACGTATATTGGAGATGATAAAGATGGCACAGGATAGGGTGGCGTTCAGATCCATTGTTTTATAGTCTTGCTTTGAGCAGTAGAAGATTCCATAGCATATAACAACAACAACAACAACAACAACATCTACCTTAAACACAGTGTGGTGTCAGAAACCTTGATAATTGGATTAATTGCTGAGGAATGATATCTAGTTACTTTTACTATGATCACACTGTCTCACAAATTATCAACAGCAGTGGTACAAATATAAAATAATTCTCATCTATGCAGTGGGATTTGTGAAAAACCTCAACACAGGAGTTGCAGTGAGACTGTGTTAATATATCCCAAGTATACTGGTTATAACAAAATTCCTGGACAGAGAAATCATATCTAGTAGACTAAGCATTCAGCCTGGCCCATTACACACTAGTTTCTGCAAAAACTGTCCTGTGTACCTACAATCATGTGAGTCATTCCCCTGATGGATCTGAGTCTATGGAGGGTCTTTTAGTGAATCACTGAGCCCAGAATCCATACAGAAATTGTGAAACTGAGCCATGGGTGTAGCTATTAATGTTAGAAATTGTGGACATACATAGCTGTTTAAGCATTTGAGATTACACTGAAACAAGACTTATAAATCATCTGCTATTAACCTTAGCAAAACAAGCACACAGTCTCCTTCTCATTCAACGTTTTAGGCTTCAGAATTATTTTATCACCCTATGTTGTTGTTGTTGTTATTGTTACATGCTGCTGAGTCCTATGCAATCTAGAGTGAGCCTATGTCTAGCAGCTCTGAAACTTGCCCTGTCCTGAGCCAGTGTCATTAATGACAACACACCAACCCCTATTTTCCAAGTTACTGTATTAAACCATCTCATCCAGTGTCTTCTTCTTCTGTGCTGTTCTTCCACCCTTCCAAGCATGATGTCCTACCTTCTCCAAGAACTGGTCTCTCCTGGTCATGTGCCCAAAGTATGTGAGACAGAGCTTCAAAATCCTAGCCTCTAAAGAGAAACTTGGTTTCCTCCTCTCCAAGACATACAAACTTGTTTTCTTGGCAGTTCAAGAAATCTTCAGTATCACGACTCAAAAGCATTGATTATTCTTCTGTCATCCTTAGTTATTATCCACCTCTCTGAAGCATAACAAATAATTGCAAAGACTATAGGTGTATCTTAGTCTTCATACTGTCATTGCTTTTCAGCACTCTGGAGAGGTCCCTGACAGTAGTTTTTCCCAGTGCAATTTGTCTTCTGATTTTTGACTTGCTGTTGTTAAGAGTATTGGTTGATTGTAGAGCTGAGCAAGCTGTAATTGTTTAAAACCTCAGTCTCTTCTCTATTTAATGTGCTGCCAATTGGTCAAGTGGTGACAATCTTTGTCTTCTTGATGTTGAACTTCAATCCGTATTGAAGACTATAGTCCTTGACCTTCACAACAAGCATTTCAGGTCTTCGTTTCAGCAAGCAAGGTTGTGTCATTTCCATAACCTTCTTCCAATCCTGATGCCCTGCTTCCTGAATGATCTGTTTGGCATATAGACTGAAAAGGTATGGACACAGGATGCATTCCTGATACACTCCTTTCCAGATTTCTAACCATGCAGTGTTTCTCTGCTCTGTTCTGAGAACTGATTTCTGATCCAAGTACAGGTTTTGCATAAGCACAATCAAGGGTTCTGAGATTCCATTTACATCAAGGTTAGCCATATACATAATTATAAGCCAAAAGTTTGAATGACATATTTAAATTATTGACCATTGTCATCAAATCATGACTTAAATTTACTTATTTATATAATTTTGTATTACTTATTTATTACTGCTTTAGTAACATAACATTTAGATATTAGCCTTTAATACAAAACTTTAAAGTGACTTTGACTTTAAGTATGACATAAATTCATTAATTGTAGCACTTACGTGAAGATTCCCTTGAAAGAGAATATTAAAAATCTAAAGCAATAAAATGGATTAAATAAATAAAAAAATCTTATCTTATCTAGAGATACTATAAACTATGAGCATACTCATGATTTTTCATATTAACCTCTTATCTAGAAATAATAATAGAAAAATCTTTCTCTAGACTATGTTATTACTGTATTGTAAACATCATCATAAGTTAGAGTCTTTCCCAGAGTTAATATATCTTGTTGCTGTTGTTGTTGCTCTCTGCCATTGAGTTGGAGCCAACTCATAGCTGAGCTTCTAGGGGGCAGTCAGAGGCAGTTAGTGGCACAGGAGGTTGTCCATTCTTCTCCAGTGGAGTAGTTGGTGGAACTCTCACTGCATGCTTCAGGATTTCAGTGCAGCTGCTTACCACTAGGCCACCAGAGTTCTCTATAGTGTATGAGTAGTATGTTGTTGTTTTTATGTACCATTGAGTTGCCTGCCACTCATAGTGATCCTGTGTACAACGGCTCTGAACCTTGCCCAGACTCAGTAAAGCTCACACATCAACGCTCCTTGCTGTAGTTACTGTATCATATCATCTCATCTGATGTCTCCTTTTTCTGCTCTGTTCTTCCATTCTTCTATGATGTCCTTTTCCAAAGACCTATCTCTCCTGGTCATGTGACCAAAGTATGTGAGACAGTGTTTCAAAATCCTAGTCTCCAAGGAAAAACTTGATTTCACTCTTTCCAAGACAAGCCTATTTTTTTTTTTTATGGCAGTCCATGGTATGTTTAAGATTCTTCTCCAGCACTACAACTCGAAGGCATTGGTTCTTCTTCTAACATCCTTAGTCATTGGCCAGCTCTCTGATGTATAGCAAGTAATATACTCTAAATATGTGAGTATATACTGCGTATACTGTGAGAATATGAGTATAGTCTGTATGAATACTGTATCTTGTACCATAGTACCCTAATTTTGAATGACAATTGAGATTATTTTTCCAACATATTCTTCAAATTTCTGCATGTTCATGTCATAGTTAACATTATATACTAACACCATGTTTCTAAGGCTTGAATTGCAAAGATCATGGCTTAAATCCAGTATACTTTAGTGTCTAAACTGACATAATTGCTCTTTAACACTCTAGATAGTTCAAAGACAGCATGTTTTTTTCCAGTACAATTTATCATTTGATTTCCTGACTACTAGAGTCAAGAGTGTTGATTGTGGGACCTAGAAAGCTGAAATTGTTAACAATCTTAATCTCTTCACCCTCTATCATGATGCTGCCAATTGGTCCAGTGCTGAGAATCTTTGTTTTCTTGATGTTGAGCTTCAATCCATATTGAAGTCTACAGTTCTTGACCTTCTCCAGCAAGCACTTCAGGTCCTCCACAGTTTCAGCAAGCAGGGTTGTGTCATCTGCATAACACAATTTTTTTTTAACGAATCTTCCTCCAATCTTGATCCCACATTTCTCCTCATACAACCCAGACTCCCTGATGATCTGTTCTGCATATAGGTTGACACGGTACGGAGATAGGATATGGCATATACATTTTCAAGATTTTTAATTTTGTAGTATTTCTTTGTTCTGTTCTGATGACTGCTTCCTGGTCCAAGAATAGGTTTTGCATGAACACAATCAAATGGAGTTTCCATTCTTCTCAGAGTCAGCCATGGTTTGTGGTGATTCACACAATCAAATGTCTTTGCACAGTCAATAAAACACAGATAGACATTCCTTTAGTACTACCTACTTTCAGCCAAGATCTATCTAATGTTGGCTACTGTATCCCTAGTACCACGGCCTCTTCTAAAACCAGCCTACACATCTGGAAGTTCTCTATTGATGTACGGTTCCTGTTGTTTTTAATAATTTTCAGCAGTGTCTTGTTTGCATGTGATATGAAAATTGTTCGATAATTTCTGCACTCTTTCAGGTCTCTTTTTCTGGAATGGGAACAAGTATAGATCTCTTCCAGTCAGTTGGCCAGGTGGTTGTCCTCTACATTTATTGGCACAACTTAGTGAGTGGCATCTAGGGCACTGTCTGTTTTTTTTTAAATATGTCAATTGGTATGCCATCAATTCCTGTGTCATTGTTTTATGCCAATTCTTTTACAGCAGCTTGAACTTTTTCATTCATCACCACAGGCTCTTGCTCATATATTGTTTCATTAAATTCTTCTTTGTCAGCTAATTCTTTTTGGTACAGTGACTCTGTTTACTCCTTTCATCTTTTTTTTTTAATGCTTCCTGGATCATTTAATACTCTTCCCAAAGCACCCTCAAGTAATGCAACTCAAGACTTGAATTTGTTATTCAACTCCTTCTGCTTAAGAGAGGCTGAGTGATTGTGGCCCTTTTGATTTCCCGACTCCAGGTCTTTTTGCATTTCATTGTAATACTTTGCTTTGTCTTCCTGAGCTGTCCTTTGAAATCTTCTGTTCAGCTCTTTCATTTCTTGATTTCTTCCCTTTACAAAGGATCAGTATTGTTGCAGAAAGTTGGGGAGGAAGTGAGTGACTCTGGCCAGGATAGATTGCCTAAGCTCCAGATAAGCACAAGCCTCCCAATAGCCTTTAATATGGGGTAGAGAAAGCTCTCTTGTGTTTCACTGTACCAGCTTGAGAAAGCTCACCACCTGGGAAACAGCTGCCATGTTTGTTGAGCTGGGAGTGGTCCGAATGAGACTGAGGTTCTCCTAACAAATCCGTATGTCCCACATCTGTAAGCCCACCCTATCCTGCCTTCCTGTTTATATAAGTGCAGTGCAGTCCCAATAAAACTGAGTTGGATTGACTCTTTGATCCTCTCTTGGAGTGGTGTATCTCTATTGTACTTACTCTCATCAGGGTGTTGCTGTAGGTTGTCAATGAACAGACAGTGACATACTATGAATCACAAGTGACTCTATGGCACAAAACAACAATATATAAAATGAAAAGGTATAGAGATAGGTTGCATCCTTAGTGTACACCTTTCCATTAGCTTACTTTAATTCTGGCACTTTAATTATAGCTATTCCAAAAGAAGTAAATGTTTTTAGTTAACTTGTCACACTTTATAGGGAAAATACTAAGTAATCACCACATATACTGTGAGCACTGACCTTCATTTATTATTCATGGCAGGCGTTGTACTAGCAGACTCCTCAGTAGATCTTGTTCTTCATGACACTATGTCAACTACCAGAAAGACACAGTCTTTGGGTTAACAGCACAACTCTCTGTAGATTAGGGCACCAGAGCTCCAATTAATGCAAGAGTAACTTCTTTTTTGTCAGGGAAGAAGGATTAAATGGTGAATTTTATGTATGTTGATAGATTTTTTTCCCTTCATATGTCACAAACCCCAAGCCAGCTCCTCAACCAAATTAATAAAATTGTCTTCTGAAACCACATGTACATTTTCTGCAGCCAACAATGGGGTAATAGAGTAACTTTAAAGTTAAATTCATAATGAAATGTTAAAGTATTATAATGTTATTTTCTAGTTTCTTACAAATTTGTCTTTAAATGTATATACATTTCATAAATTTTACTCTTACTGCTTTAAAATTTGCTTTTAAAATAAGCTATTTAATGTATTCAAACGCTGGGTTTAAACATGATCTTTGACAATTAAAACAAAGTTGAAAATCATAAGCTAATAAATAAATATAACACAATTAATAAATTTGACTAGTATACAATGAAGGGACATTGATGACTTAGTGGTAAGTAGTTGTGCTGTCAAATCTAAAGGATAGTGTTTGAATTCACCAGTTGATCCTCAGAGGAAAGATTGACATTCTCCTCCTGTGTGATTTACTTCCTCTGAAAACTTGCAGGTATGAATTGGTTCTGCTTCCACAATATGTAACAAAAATAATACTAATAACATATAATTAAATTTGAATATTGATCACAAAACATTTCAATTGCACTTGCAAAAGCAATTCCAATGCTTCCATGAAATATCTATGAAGAGGCAAAATAATTTAATGTATTGCAACACTGTGCAAAACAGTATGAAGTCTTGCCTGATTTTATGATATCCTGATAATACCTACCCAGTTTATACCCTGTGTTGCAGCTACTCTGACAATTCATCTTTTTAAGCATGGTCCTCTTTTTCACTGATAATCTAGTTTACCCAAACTGAAGCTTTTGTTTCTTATTTTTTTTAAATTAAAAAATAACATTTTACTTAAATCATATGTGAAATTTACAGTAAAAATTATTCATTAAAATTCTTGAACTGTGTGACATCTGTGCATGTATTCAGAAATCAGAAAAAGTCTTACATAGATGAAATTTTAGTTTGTTAAGTAATAATTTATAAGCATGTTCATATATGAATATATATTAAGTAAAATATTATAATGAATTGTGCAAAGAGCTGGAATCCAGAAACCAATGGGGCCGAAATTGCTCAGCAATTCTTAAGTTCAAGGAACTGAAGAACAAATTAAAGTGCCAAGTTGCAATACTTAAGGATTCTTTGGCCAGAATATTAATTATCCAGGAAGTATTAAAAGAAGATAGAAAGAGTATATAGAGTTATTCTACCAAAAAGAATTGGCAGACAAGAAGAATTTAATGAAATAATGTATGAACAAGAGCCTATAGTGATGAATTAAGAAGTGCAAGGTGCGCTAAAAGAACTGGCAAAACCAAGACTCCAGGAAATGACCAGTATACCAATTGATATATTTCAACAAAAAAAGATACTGCCCTGAATGTGCTTACTAAGTTGTGCCAAGAAGCATGGAGGACAATCATCTAGCCAACTGATGGGAAGAGACCTATATTCGTTCCCATTCCAAAGAAAGTTGACATGACAGAGTGCAGAAATTCTTGAACACTATCATTAATATCATATGCAAGCAAGACTGTGTTGAAAATTATGGAAAACCAACTGGAACAGTACATCAAAAGAGAACTCCTAGATGTGTAGGCTACTTTTAGAAGAGGTCATGGTACTAGGGAAGATGCTTTGAAGGAAATGGTAAAAATAATGCTCCAGGAATTGATGGTATAGCAATTGACGTATTTCAGCTAATAGATGCTACCCTGGATGTGCTCATTAAGCTGTTGCAAGAAACCTGGAGAACAAGCACTTGGCCGACTGACTGGAAGAGATCTATATTTGTTCCCTTCCCAAAGAAGGGTGACCCAAGAGAGTGTGGAAACTATAGAACAATATCGTTGATTTCACATGCAAGCAAGATTTTACTGAAGATAATCCAAAAATGACTGGAACAGCACATCAGCAGAGAACTGCGAGAAGTCCAGGCTAGGTTCAGAAGGGGATCATGGTATTAGGGATATTGTAGCTGATGTTAGATGGGTCTTAGCTGAAAGCAGAGAATACCAGAAGAATGTCTATCTGTGTTTCATTGAATATGCAAAGGGTTTAACTGTGTGGATCATAACAAACTGTGGCTGACTCTGGGAAGAATGTGAATCCCAGAACACCTCATCATGCTAATGCAAAAACCTGTACTTGGACCAAGAGGCAGTCATCAGAACAGAGCAAGGAAACAATGCATGGTTCAAAATTGGGAAGGACATATGCCAGCAATGTGTCCTGTCTCCATACCGTTTCAGCCTGTATGCAGAACAGATTATCCATGAGGTTGGGCTCTATGAGGAGAGGTGTGGTGTCAGGATTGGTGGAAAATCTATCAATAATGTGCATTATGCAGATGACACAACCCTGTTTTCTGAAACTGAGGAAGACAAGAAATGCTTACTGCAGAAGGTCAAGGACTGTAGCCTTCAGTATAGATTGAAGCTTAAAATCAAGAAAACAAAGATTTTCATCACTGGGCCAATTGGCAGCATCATGACAGAGGGTGAAGAGATTGAGATTGTTAATAGCTTTAGTTTGCATGACTCTACAATCAACACTCTTGGTATAACCAGCCAGGAAATTAAAAGATGTACTGTATTGAGAAAGTCTGCTGTCAGAGACCTCTCCAAAGTACTGAAGAGCTGTAATGTGATTCTGAAGATCAAGATGTGCCTGATCCAGACAGTATAATCTTTACAACTACTTGCTATGCATCAGAGAGGTAGGCAATGACTAGGGACAATAGAAGGAGAATTGATGCCTTTGAGCTGTGGTACTGGAGAGGACTGTTAAGAAAATGAACCGTTTCATCCTGGAGAGGGTGAAACCAGGCTTCTCCTTGGAGGCAAGGATTCTGAAGCTTCATCTGACATACTTTGGACTTGTTACAAGGAGGGACCAGTCCTTGGAGAGGGATGTCATGCTTGGGAGTGCATAGGGACAGTGCAGAAGAGGACAACCATCTATGATATGGATTGATTCAGTTACTGGGGTAATGGGGCTAGGTGTGTCAAAGACATGAGATTGGCACAGGATAGAGCAGGGTTTAGGACTGTTGTACATTAGGTCATTATGAGTTGCAGGCAAATCTAAGGCACATAACAACAATAATAAAATATGAATCACCTCTATAGCACTAAAAGACATAGTTTACTACTAAGGTAATTGTTTGGCAGGAGCACCACTCCTTTTTTGCTCTTAAATATTTTTAAAAAATGAAATTGTTTTTGTAAGTTTGCATACAAATTCTGTATACACTGTTTCATGTACTCACAATATGTTTCACACATCCCTCCATTCACAGGTGAAACGAAGCTTTCCTCTCCAACTTTTAACTGAGGAGCATTCTAGCAATCCTTGTTATATACAACATTCCTTACCAACACCACTATTATAGGAAATCTTTTCTACTTGAGTATTTGTTACACAATGTCTAACCTTCAAAACATATGAAAAAATGGAAAATACTGTGGCTTAAATATAACACATTTTAGTCTTTCAAAGGGACACTGTTACTCTTTAAAATATTAAAGACAGGAGATCTGCTCATTGCAATGCAAATTTTTTTTATGACTATTATTTCTATTGTATTGATTGTATATGCAAGGTAAATAAAAGCCTTATAAATTTCAATATTTTCTTAATTTGTCTTGACATTGTTGATTGGTTCAGTTTTATAGATTTATGTTTCCTTTCTATTGAAGCTTTATCAGTATTTAAGACTATACTTTTTTTATAATATCTAAACCATAGTGCTTTATTGATAAAAGGTTAATTTTAATGAATACAAAATTGCTGTGTAAAATAAGTGTTTTCAAAATAGATTTCTATAGGTACAGAACCTTTTAGCAATAGTGGTTATGTGCCAGGCGAAGTCTAGGCTAGGTCATTCTGGGTAGATGTAGGTCCTCTCAGCCACTATGGTGACACTTTGTCCCATGTATTTTGTCCCAAACTCACAAGGTTTATACTGACCATTTGCAAAAGTTTTTCTTCCTCTCACCCTTTTAGTTACTCTGTTGTTGCTGCTGCTGGTACCAATGAGTATGACCCGTAAACAACCCTATGAACAATAGTTTCTTTAGCATAGTAATTTAGCTAGTAAGTGCGAAAATGGCCCAATGAAGTCAGTCACGGGACATTTTCTGGGGAAAACAGTTGGCCTTTTTTTCCACAGCAATCAAAGTAACCAGAGTCCCCAAAGCCTTAGCTTAATTTTTTTTTAGTATACCTTCATGACTGGCCACCATCAGTTTTAGTCTGGCCAAAACAAGACAGCTCTGTCCCTGTCCACAGGCAAATTGTCTTCTTGACTCCTTCAAGTGAAGGAAGAGGAATATCCTGAACCCGACCTCTGCCATCTTGTCCCTGGAGAAAAGTCAGCCTACTTCTAAGTGGTCGTTTCTGGGAAGACATTTCTCAGCATCAAGGAAGGTGAAAACAACCATGTGGAGTTCCAGAGGGGACACACTGGGCCTCAGCATACAGAACAAAGCCAGTCAGCACAGATAGGAAAAGTCATTCTCAGAAGACACAGAGATGTAGATTTCATAAAATGAAGGAATGTTAGGCGTTAAAAGTGGATGAGACAGCCTCCCTTTGGGAAACCACTCAGCTCAGACTAGGAACATCTATCTGGCAGGCACTTGGGCCTCAGTGCTGGTGACAGTTCTGGGCTCACAGTAAGGAGGACCTTCCACAATCATTACAGAAAAACAGTAAAGTGCAGTACAAAAGTATAAAAAAGGCTGGTTTTGCAACAGGTCAGAATGTTAACTTCCTTTGAACAGTTATCTTTAAAGTGAGTTGCGTGAAAAGAGCTTGCCTCTTCTCACTGTGTAGATGAGAATCTTAATTGCATAGAGGAAGCTGAGTTCATGGCAATACTGGGTTTGTCCACTGCGACCAGCCCAGAGAAAGGCACCTCTGAAGGGCCGTTGACACCCACTCTGCAATGGCAGCTCTGAGCCACCCAGTGCAAGAATCCACCCCTTAAAACACTTTTGTTCAAAAGCCACTCAACTGTCACCATATCCTGTTCGATAACCCTGTTGCATGTTATTGGTAAACAGGTGCATCTGTGTGGATGAACTGAGTCTTGAACTGTGGCAGCAAAACTGGCTTCAAGTGATGTGCACAAAACCCAAGAGTAAGGGAGCTGTAGTCCTCCCCTGGGTGTTACGCTGGTGTGTCTGCCACCAGGACTGTTCTGGGCCAACCTGACCATTTCTAGATGTCAATGGGGCATGCTTGATCAGTTGGTCAGGCCAGCGGCAACCAGAGAAACCAATGGCTGGCCTGACTGCATGTGGACCTAGAGAGCAGTTCTAGCTCCGGGATTAGGAAAGGAGGACAAAAAAAGGAAAATGTCACTTCATAAAAGAACATTAACATATCAATGAGATATAAATGTTAAAATTACTGTATACAAAAGGGGGGAAAAAGGAAGCACACGAAGAGTTATAAAAGAAACTGCATTCTCGGGCATAGCTGCTGTATCGAGTGGTGCACGTTCCCACATGTCCTGGAGAACCACACTGCGCTCATCCAGAATGTCTCCTCTTCCACTCAGAAAGTGTTCTCTCACACGCGATGCCCATGTGCATTGCTGTCACCATCCCTAGATTGAATCTGCATTTGCATCTGTGCTTGCATCCGAGCAATCATCTCTTGTGTGCAACGAAATTCAGCTTCCTTTTCCAGCAAGATCTGGTCTTTATTCATGTCCTCATTCTCCACTTTTCTGCCGCCTCTCTTGAGTCTTTGAGAGAGGAAATTCTCATAGTGGAGATCCTGGGTCACCTCCCGGAGATCCTGCATATGAGTTATGAGCATGGTCCTCAACTTCAGGAAGTCTTTGTGCTCTGGGTTCTCTACTTCCACCACTCCCCAAGGGTAGAGTCGGCCTCCAACCTTCTTGCCTTTGGCTTCAATCAACTGGTTGGATCTAGCCAGTGAAAATGGGATGCTGGCCTTGGGAAGTCTGGTCTGTTCTTTAAAATCTTCACCTTCATCTGACTCTGAATCTGGTAAGTGATAAATTTTGATGCTATGTTCTCCAATTTCATCCAGAATTCTCTTCTTCAAGCGTTCTCCCTCCTTCAGCGTTAGTGTCGGCCTTTGCAATGACAGGAACAATGTGGATTGCCTTCATGAAGGCAACGTCCAGGGGCTTCAGTCCGTGTCCAAAGGGAGAGATGAAGTAGAAGCAGCAGTGAACCCTGTTGTCGATGATGTGCCGCTGGTTCAGGCCACTCTCGTCATGCAGGTAGCGCTCAATCTGCTCATCGATGTAGGAGATGATGGTCTTAAAGTAGTCTCGGTAGTTGGTGGTGTCCCCGTAACCAGGTGTGTCCACCACCGTCAGTCGCAGCTTGACACCCAGTTCTTCAGTATCCACAGCGGAGGCCTCAATTTGGACAGTCCTCTCAATCTTTTAAACAACCATCAGTGTGAACTCAAATCCCTTTTTCACTGATTTTCGGTGAACTTGGTTTGGAAGATTTGAAAATCCAACATAGCCGGGAGTTTCTGCATTTATAAACTGGGTTGGATGCTTAGACATTTTGAGTGAAGTTTTGTCACCCGGCCAGCGAACGGAACACCCGGCACCGTCAACGCCAAGACTATACTTTTAAGATACATCAACAAGGGTTACAATTTTGTGTGTTCTGCAAGCAAAGTTCTGTTATCTGTGTATTGCAAGTTGCTAAAAATTTTCTAATGTTAATAGCCTTTTCATATAAACCAAAATCTTGCATTATTTATTCAGTATACAGATTGCATGCTTTTGTTATGTGTCATCAAGTAAACTACAGCTCTTAATGACCCAGCAGACAGCTGATCTCAACTTACTTTATCCTTTGCCATCCTCATTATTTCTGTTCTGCTCTAGCTCATTGTGGTAATCACCGTGTCAATCAATCTCATTAAGGATCTTCATCTCTTCAGCTGATTTGGTCTTTTCAAGCCTGATGTCTCTCCAAGGTCTGTTTCCTCCTGCTAATATGCCCAAGTTAAATGTGACAGAATTTGACCATTTAAGAAGCACTCTACTTGCACTTTCTTCAAGTCAGATTTGTTTGTTCGTTTAACAGTCCATGGGACATTTAATACTCTTAGCACCCAGGTCAGGGGCATCAATTTTATTTCTGTCATACTTGTTCATTTTATAAATTTCAGATATTTAGGAAGCATTTGAAAACATCATAGGTTCGATCACATGTTAGTCTGGCATTTAAACTGGCATACTTGTTTATTATTATTTGTAAGAGGTTCTTGAAATTAGATTTACTCAATGAAAGAAGGAATTTTATTTATTTACTCCTGCTACCAGGGTTATTAATTGTAGATATGAGTAAAATGAAATCATTGGCAAAAAAGTGTTGTATACTTTCTCTACTTTTATCTAAGTCTTATCTCAAATCAGCAATTATAATCCTCATTCCAAATAGCCTTTTAAATCCCAAATTCTAAAACAACTATGAGATATCATCTCCAGTAAGAATAGCAAAATGTATCAGAGTAGTAAGCAACAAATGTTGACGAGGTTGTGGAGACTGGAACCCTTATTCACTGTTGTTGGGAGTGTAAAATGGTGCAACCACTGTGGAAGGCAGTATGACGCTTTCTCAAAAAGTTGCAAATAAAAGTACCACTTGACCCAGCAATTTCACTATTGAGAATATACCCTAGAGAAACCATTATTGCCATTCAAGCAGATATATGCACATTAATACTTTGTTCACAATAGCAAAGAGTTTGAAACAGCCAAAGTGCCCATCAACAAACGAATGTATAGAGAATTTGTGATCTATTCACATAAAGGAATATTATGCATATCCAGCACTGAAAAACAAAGAACTCATGAAACATTACACAAAATGGGGGATCATGAGGATATTATGCTGGGTGAAATATCTCAGTCACAAAAAGACAAATGCTGTATAATGCCACTGTTACAGAACATGACTGATGTAGGGACTGGGAGAAACTAAGAAAAGAGGGGATAAATAATGTACACTGCATTAAAAGACATGTGGGAGAGAACTGTATAAAAAGAACATATGATTAGGTGTTATTGGCATGACAATAATAACAGGAGTTGTATAGTGAAGTGGTCGAGTATGTGAGGGGAACAGGGACTGTATAACAATGAAAGAAAGTGAAAGAATGTTTTTTCCAGAAGAGAAAAGCAACCTGGGGGAAGGGGCACAGGAAAGAAAATATGTAACAATTAATGAATGGAAATTAAAAAAAAAGAATGAATTTGTTCAAACCTGGTAATACCAAATAAAGTATGGTGTGATGTTATGTGCCCTCGAGACGCTTATGACTCATAGCGATCCTATGTACACACAGACCTAAACTCTGTTCTTTTCTGTGCTAATTGCACTGTCTCTGATACACCCATTTGGATTACCCCAGTCCCTGAATCAATCCACCTCACAGAGGGACTTCCCCTCCTGCACTGTCCCTTCACCCTACCAAGCATGATATCCCTCTCTAAGGACCAGTCTCTCCTTACAACATGTCCAAAGTATGTCAGAGAAAGCCTCAGAATCCTTGCCTCCAAGGAGCAGCCTGGTTTAATCCTCTCCGGTTGAATCTGTTTGTTTCCTTAGCAGTCCATGGTACCCTCACTACTCTTCTCCCAAACCACAGCGCAAAGGCATCAATTCCCTTTCTATCCTCCTTAGTCATTGTCCAACTCTCTAACAAGTGATGGCAAAGACCATGGCCTGTATCAGACGTACCTTAGTCTCAGAGAGACATCATTGCTCTTCAGAACTTTGGAAAGGTCCTTAGCAGCAGACTTTGCTATCCCAATACGTATTTAAATTTCCTGGCTACTGGTGCCAGGAGTGTTGATTGTGAAGCCAAGAAGACTAAAGCGGTGAGCAATCTCAATCTCTTCACCATCTATCCTGATTCTTCCAATTGGCCCAGTGGTGAGAATCTTTGTCTTCTTGACATTCACCCTCAATCCACAATGAAGGCTGTAGTCCTTGACTCTCTGAAGCAAGCACTTCAGGTCCTCCTCAGTTTCAGATAGCAAGGTTGTGTCATCTGCATAATGCAGATTGTTAATTGATCTTCCACCAATCCTGATGCCACACTTCTCCTTATAGAGCCCAGCCTCCCGGATAATCTGTTCTGCATTCAGGTTGAAAAGGTATGGAGATAGAACACATACCTGGCATACTTCCTTCCCAATTTTGAAACATGCATTGTTTCCTTGCTCTGTTCTGATGACTGTCTCCTGGTCCAAGTATAGGTTTCTCATTAGCAAGATCAAGTGTTCTGGGATTCCCTTTCTTGGAGTCAGCCACAATTTGTTATGGTCCACACAGTCAAACACCTTTGCATAATCAATGAAATACAGATAGACATTGCTTTGGTATTTCCTGCTTTCAGCTAAGATTAGCTACGGTATCCCTGGTACCACAACCCCTTCTAAACCCAGCCTGGACTTCTGGCAGTTCTCTGCTGATGTCTATTCCAGTCATTTTTGGATAATCTTCAGTCGAATCTTGCTTGCATGTGAAATCAATGATATTGTTCTGTAGTTTCCACACTCCGTTGGGTCACCCTTCTTTGGGGTGAGAACAAATATAGATCTCTCCAGTCAGTTGGCCAAGTGGTTGTTTTCCAGATTTCTTGGCACAACTTGGTGATCACATCCAGGGCAGCATCTGTTAGCTGAAATATGTCAATTGGTATATCATCTATTCATAAGGCCTTATTTTTTGCTATTTCCTTCAAAGCAGCCTGAATTTCTTCCTTCATCACTGTAGGCTCTTGCTCATATGTTGTTTCATTAAATACTTCCATGTCTGCCAATTTCTTTCTATACAGTGACTCAGTATATTCTTTCCATCTTCTGAAAGAAATGGAGCTGGAGACAGAATTAATGAATTTTGCACAATGACTCATTCATTGCAAACACATTTTTAAGAGACATAAATGCAGGTTATGTACATGGATTTCACCTGATGGTATGTATAGGAATCAGATTGGTTACATCTGCAGAAAGAACTGCTGGAGAAGCTCAATATCAGCTGTGAAAACTAGGCCAGGAACTGATTGTGGAACAGACCACCAACTACTCATATGCAAATTCAAGCTGAAGCTGAGAAAAATGAAATTGAATCCACTGGAACCAAAATATGACTTTGAGGCTATCCCACCTGAATTTCAGAACCTTCTCCAGAACAGGTTTGAGGCTTTGAACACTAATGAGAGAAGACCAGATGGGTTGTGGGAGGATATCAAGGGTACCATCCAGGAAGATCGCAAATGGTCATTGCAAAGACGGAGGAGAAAGATAAGACCAAAATGTATGTCAGAAGAACCTCTGAATATTGAACTGGAGTGCAGAGAAGCCAAAGCAGAAGAAAAAATTCAAGAAACTAAAGAGTTGAACAGAAGATTTCAAAAGACAGCGCGGGATAACAAAGTAAAATATCACAATCACATTTGCAAGGAGCTAGAGTGAGAAAATCAAAAGGGCCTAACTAGCTCAGTGTTTCTTAAGCTCAAAGAACTGAAGAACAAATTCAAACCTCGAGTTTCCATAATCAAGTATGCTTTAGTCAGAATATTAAATGATCATGGAAGTATTAAAAGAAGATGGAAAGAATATACTGAGTGACTTAAATAAAACATACTTAAGGGGAAAAAAAAGAGGAAGCAGAAGCAGCAACAGCTTCTCATGAGATGGATCTTGGTTTGAACTCCATCATGGCTGTTTCCTACTTTTCTGAGCCTTAACAGTAAAACAAAAACAAAAACAAAAAAAAAATCTTGAATCTAAGTACACTTCCAAATTCAGCTGGAATTTTAGGCATTTCTCTGTCAATGTAATGTTCTAGCTGTTCTGAATTCTTTTCAGCAAGATCTTTCCTTGAATGTGATACTAATGATGATGTTGTTGTTGTTAGGTGCTACTATGAGCATGGCTCATAGCGACACTATGAACAACAAATCAGAACCCTGTCCTCTGCTGTGTCATCCTGACAATCTCTGACACACTTCAGCCCATTACTCCAGTCTCTGTGTCAGTTTATCTGGTTGAAGATCTTCTTCCCTGTTCCTCCACTTTTCTAACCATGATGTCCCCTTCTCCAAGGAATAGCCATTCCAATCAATAGGCCCAAAGTATGTGAGAGGAGTGGTTATCATCATCTTTGCCCCTAACGAGTACTCTGACTGCACATTCTTCAAGGCATATTTGTTTGTTTATAGAATATTCATTACTCTTTTCCAACACTACAATTCAAAGGCATCAATTCTTCAGTCATCCTTTTTTATTGTCCAGTTCTCAGAATCATAGCAAGTGATTGAAAGACCATAGCCTGAACCAAGCACACTTCAGTCCTCACACTCGTATCATTTCTACTTAATAATGTGGAGAGGCTCCCTGACTACAGACTTTCTCAATGCAATATGTTTCCTGATCTCCTGACAGATGGAACCCAATGTATTGATTATGGATTCAAGTAAGATTAATTCATTGACAGTTTCGGTCATTTGTCCATCTAGCACGATGTTGCCTATGTGTCCAGAGGTAAAAATTTATGGGTTTTTGACATTGAAATGCAGTCCATAATGAAGGTAGCAGTTTGATTTTCTGCAGCAAACACTTCAATTGTTTCTTGTTGTCAGCAAGCAAGTTTAAGTCATTTGTGTATGGAAGATTATTAAGTCTTCCTCCAGTCCAGATACCACATTCTTCTTCATAGAAACCATGTTGTCGAATAATTTGCTTAGCATATGAACTGAGTAGGTATGGAGATACAATGCAAGCTTGATGCCCACCTTAAAAAAATCATGTAGTGTTTCCTTTTTTTCCTCCTTGAGCTGCTTTTTAAACATTAGCTGTAGAAGATCAAAGACTATAGACTTCAATATGGATTACATCTTAATGTCAAGAAAACAAAATCCTTACCACTGATTCACTAGGCAACATCACAGCTAATGGAGAAAACAATTGACATTATCAATGATTTAATCTTCTTGTTGTTTTGGAGTATCATTGAGTTGAAACCAACCCATAGCAGATCTTCTAATGAATTTTAAGAGACAGTAAATCAAAAGAGAGTTGATTGCCCATTTTTCTCCTGCAGAGAAATAGGTGAAGCTCTTTAGTAGGTCACTAGAGCTCTCAAGTAAAATTTCATCTTACTTAGATCCAAAATCAACATCCTTGGTACCAAAGGTCAAGAAATTAAAAAAATAAAGAAGTTGCATTGGGAAAATTAATGGTAAAGGACTACTCCAAAGTGTTATGAAATAATGATGCCAGTTTAAAGACCAAATGTACCTAATTAAAGGTCTTTTAAATTGCTTGCTACGCATCTGAAGTTAACTACTGATGACAGAAGAACTGATGAGTTTGAGTTGTTGGAGAAGAGTCCTCAATATCTCAATGACTACAAAAAGACCAAACAAGTATGTCTTGAACTAAGTGCAACAAGAGCATCCTTATAGGTGAAGATGGTAAAGATTGCTGTTGTTATTGTTAAGTGCCATTGAGCCACCTATGACTCATATGGACCCTATGTACGATAGCTCTGAAACATATCCTATCTTGAGCCAGTCTCACTGTTTACAACGCACCTATCCTTATTATACCAGTTACAGTGTCAATCCATCTCATCCAGGATCTTCCTTTGCTGCACTATCCTTCCACCCTTCCAAGCATGATCCTCTTCTCCAGGGACTGGTCCCTCCCAGCCACATGCTCAATGTATGTGAGATGGAGCTTCAAAATACTTGCCACAAAGGAACAGCTTGTTTTCACTCTAAGACAGACCTGTTTGTTCTCTTGGTGGTCCACGGTATGCTCAATACTCTTCTCCAGCACCACAACTCAAAGGCATCAACACTTATTCTGCCATCCTCAGTTATTGTCCAGCTCACTGATGTATAGCAATTAATTGTGAAGACCATATTCTGAATGAGGTGCACCTTAGTCATTGCTCTTCAGTACATTGGAGAGGTTCCTGACAGCAGATTTTCCCAGTACAACTCATCTTTTGATTTTCTGATTGCTGCTATTCAAAGTGTTGATTATGGAAAGGAGTAAGCTGAAATTGTTAATTGTTACTCTTTATATCATGATGCTGCCTATTGGCCCAGTGGTGAGAATCATTGTCCTCTTGATGTTTAGCTTCAATCCATATTAAAGTCTACAGTCCTTGACATTCAGCAGCAAATGCTTCATGTCCTCCTCAGTTTCAGCAAGCAAGGGTATGTCATCTAAATGATGCAAGTTGTTGATGAGTGTTTTTACACATTTTTTTCCTGCGAAGATTACTATCAGACTATTTATAAAAAGTCTCAAATCAATGTTGTTCCAAATACTTGACCTACTGTATAAATCCATGATTTCTGACATCAGTATTGTTTTTGAGCACCATAAAATCAGAACTAACCCATAGCTGACCCTCCCATGGGTTTTCTGAGGTTATTAATCACAAAAGAAGAGATTGCCCATCATTCTCCAGCCAAGTGCATTCGAACCAAGTGACTTCCGGATTGCAGTGCATTTTTTTTACTACTAGGCTACCAAACCTCCCTTGCTGATATCAGTTACTCCTCCTTGTCTCAGTTTCCTAACTCTTTTACATACCTTGGGTTAGATCATTTGCTAGAAGATATCCCATATATTCAGATCCATTAGAGAATGAATCACGTGATTGTAGATAGTAGGCTGGTTTTGGAGAAACTGGTGAGCAATAGGCTAGCATCCTGTAGATTGTTGGTTATTGTACAACAGTGATGCAGGCTGGTGGTGTAGACTGCTGAGAATCTGGAAGCTATGCCCCAGACAAGCAAGCATCTCAAAAAGAAAAAAGATACCTATCACTGAGGCTCCCGGAGCCTTTAGTATGATGGGTCTTGTATCGCATCCTAATAATACTCACGCATTAGTACAATAATTATATACACATGAAATAAACTGTTAATAATTGGCTAGAGAAGACATTTGAATGATAGGTCTTGGACACCCAAAGACCATCCCTGGCTTTTCTAGCCATCACTTTCACACTGGAGAAATTAGATTTCCCCTTCCAAACATAAGAACTGTATCCATGAAAGTGTGCAAGCCAGCAATTTCATGTCTCATTGTCGTAATTGCCTCCATTTTAGATACTAAATTTCTGATTTGCCTTTATCTATCAAACCAGTACACTGAAGAAACAAGTATATTTCTTTCTTTCTTTGAAGAATTTTCTTTTTCAGTTAGAACATTTATAATCTGTATTGATAAGCAATATCCAGTAAAGAATATACCATTAGATCGTATCTTCTCTTCATTTGCTTAAGTTCTGGTCAAATCATCTCCAATTATCAGTTGTTAGGTCCAGGTGGGAATCAGCTGTATACTCAGAAAGTCATCCTTCTTCCTGTATTTCATACCAGTTAGATTCTTCCTTTTGTCTTAGTCTCTACATGGGACTAGGCCAACAAGATGAAGGTCCTTATAACTCCCTGATTCTCAAAGCTAGAAACCCTTTTGTGCTTATCCATACATCTGTGGATACTTGGTCAATAATGTTGATTAATCATGTCTAACTCACCATTTCTCTTCATTGTTGTTGACTCCAAATCTAAATCTCTTCAGTCAAAAGTCCAAGATGAACCTACTGATTCATTAAAATGCAAATCTTCTGAGAATACTTGATGAGCCTAATTTTCCCTACAGACTAAATTCCTTGTATTCTAATTCTACTGTCTAGTTCTTCTGTTTTCAAGGGAAATCTTCCCTTTTTTTTTATTTCCAGCCACAACTAGTAAGCTGGTGTATTTTCTCTGAACACAATATACCATTATTATTACATGTAGCATTCATTTTTACAATATATCTTAACATTAAGACAAAGAAGAAACATCATTTTCCCTCAAATACACTCAAAGAAACATAAAATTTAGCACATTTAATCTGAAACCATATAATGTATCTTGGCTTCCCTTTTCTAGTTTCTGAAGTTTAGCTGGAGAAAGTTATTTCTTGCTCTGAGTGTTTCCCAAGGAACTAATGTAATATTACATTTCCTTCACTCCATGACCCATTTATTCATTCCTTTACCCTCAACTATTATTTCCCCTTCCTCTCATTTGTCATTTGTTTTTACCTAAACTTTCCCCCTGGGAAGGGACATCACGGTAAGGAACTTTGCTTGTCCAAATCAGAGGTAGCAAGACCAGTCTGGCCAGTGCTTTGACATTAGTCTATTTCCATTCATGTTGGGTAGGATTACATAGGTACACAAAGCAGTGAGTTGCCTAGGCCAGTAGGTAGGACAGTAGTATTCATTGTTAACCCTACTTTTGCAAGATGAGGTGAATACGTATGCAAAGCACAGTCCAGAGTGTTATGGCCATGGAGCTGCTCTCCCTCCCTTTCCCAGAAAGAGGCATTGGATAGTATAAGGTATAGGGTCACTATAAGTCATACTAGACTCTTTGATACCTAATAACACAACACAAGTGCATGCATCCATAAACTTGCACAAATTTTGAGCATCTTGATAGTATAGTTAAATTACATGTTATTAATAAGTAGCAAAATATATTTCAAGATTTGATGAGATAATTCTTATTTTCCTAAGATGTTAATGAGAACTACTAACTTGCTCAGAATTTCTCAATCTGAATGAACTAAAAATCAATTCAAGATGTTATCAGTGAAATCATGACTGATCCAGGAAGCATTAAAAGAAGATGGAGGGAATACACAGAAACCCTGAGTACCATATGATCAAGAACCAATTGCAATGAAAGACATTCAAGCTTCACTCAAAACTCCGGGGGGGGGGGAAATTAAGTATCCAGGAATTGATGCGATACCAGTTGATATGTTTTAACCAAGAGATGCAGCCCCAGATATGCTCATCAGCCTGTGACAAGAAATTTGGGAGGCAGCTGCCTGACTGACTGATTGGAAGAGATCGTTATTTGTTCCCATTCCCAAGAAAGGTGATACCACTGAATTTCGAAATTATCAAACATTATTAATAATACAGCATATAATCAAAATAGTGATGAATATAATCTAAACATGGATAGAACTGTATATTGATAGAGAGCTGCCAGAAGTTAAGGCTGTGTTTAGAAGATGTTGTAGCCTCACTACTGATCACAGATAATTCTGGATGATAGCAAATTGTACCAGAAGGATTTCAAATTTATGCTTTCTTTACTATGCAAATACACTTGACTGTGTAAAACATAACAAATTATAGCTAACTTGAAAATGAGGATACCAGAACACTTTATTGTGCTCATGTGAAATCTAGATGATGGGTGTGAATCCATGGTGTTTAATTTCATAAAACATGATGTATGGCAATGATAATGTAAAACAGTGTTAATGGAGGAGCATGAAACACATTGTATACAAATGCAGTACACTATATATGACTGTTGTGTGCAAACCAATATAAAACTTAACAAGGAAATTAAAGATGTGGTCTAAAAACCAAAAAAGTTAGTTGCCCAAATAGATCAAGGGAACACTGCGTGTTTGAAAATCAAATAAAATAACAAAAACCCCACAAAAACACAAAATAACCCCACAACTGTGTGGCAGGGTTTTATTCTTTCTCCATACCTATTCAATCTATATACTAAGAAAATCATTCAAGAAGCTAGACTCAGGGAAGAAGAATGTGGCATTAGGTTAAGAGGAAGACTCATTAAATTTCATTATAAAGATGGCACAACCTTGGTTGCTGAAAGTGAAGAGAACTTGAAGTACTTGCCATAAAAGACTAAAGAATACAAGTTCCAGTATAAATTACACAGCAACATCAAGAAGTAAAAATCTCATCACTTGACCAATAGGCAACATTATTATAGATAGAGAAAAGACTGAATATATCAATGATTTTACTTCAGTTCACAATCATTACTTGCAGGCAGCCCTCAGGAGATCAAGATATGTATTGCATTGGGAAAATCTGCTGTCAGGGATCTCTCCAAATTACTGATGAGCAATGAAATCAGTTTGAATACTATGGTGTGCTCTATTTGAGCCATGTTTTTTCAATAATTTCCAATGTATCTTATATCTGAGCAGCATATAAGGGTAATAAAGGAAGAACTGATACCTTTAAGGTACGGTGTTGAAGAAAAACACTGAATATTACTGAATGTCCTATTTCCTGCCAAAAGAATAAACAGATATATCTTGAAGAAGATGCAGCTAGAAATCTCCTTGGAGGCAAAAATGACAATACGTAGCCTCACAATCTTTTGTAATGTTGTTAAGAGAGGCTATTCCTTGCAGAGGGACATCATGTTTGGAAAAGTGGATAGTCAGTGAAAGAGAACAAGACTCTTATCCACAGTGACTGTTACAGTGGGCTTGAACATGTAAAAGTTGGTGAGGATGAAACAGTATGAACAAGGTTCAGCTCTTTTATTTAAAGGGTTACTATGAGTTGTACTCGACTCAATGTCTCCTAACAACAACCAAAAAAATTACTTTTAAAGAACAGATATATTGGATGGGGAAGCACTATATCTTACATAAAAAAATCATATAGGACTCTCTGAACATATCTTGGATATGTCTTGGCGCTATATCTTGGAGACAGTGTAGCTGGAGTGCTCTTTGGAGGAAAGAATGATGAGGCTTCACTTTACATACTTTGGACACGTTGCTTGTAGGGATTATTCCTTGGATAGGGACATGATGTTGGGAAGGGTGGAGAGTCAGCAAGAGAGAGGAAGACCCTCAACCAGGAAAACTGATATGGTGACTGTTGCAATGAGCTCTTGTGTGTCAGGAAGTATGAGGATGATGCAGGATAGAAAAGGGTTCAGATCTCTTGTTCATCAGGTCGCTATGAGTTGTGTTCACCTTGATAGCACCTAACAACAACAAAACAACATAGTCCTTTGTGATGTCACTTAATTGATGCTTTTTTTCTAAGTTAAGAAAGAATTGTCTTTAATATAATGTTAGTAAGATAAAATATGACCTATTGTGTTATTTTGGAACTGACCCATAGCTGACCCTCCAGTAGGTTTTCCGAGGCATTGACTCTTATGGGAGGAGATAGCTCATCCTTCTCCTGCAAAACATGACCTACACCTGTATAAGCCAGTGTTACTGTACAATAAATGCCCTAGTTTTTGTCTCTCTTGCCTGCATAAAAGATTGACCTAGATAAGATTTGAAGAGAAATAGCAGCCACACACAAATCCCCTGGTCTTGTTCTGTTCAACCCTTCTTAGGTTGTTTGTTCTGCTCAAAATAATCTTAGTGTGGACTAAACTATTATTAGAGCATGTGGCTCAGTACAAGGATGGTAAGAGGGATATAAAGTTCAAAGGAAAAACAGTCTTCTTAGATAAGATTCTCAGAGTGATGGCTCTTCCTCAAAACTGAAGGAGTGAAAGACATCCTGACGTGTTTCCTAGTGTAGACAATTTCAGGACTTCAGTTTTGGCCAAGGGAAGATGTTGCAGAGAGTTCAAAATTTTATGACCTGTTCTTATTCTGATCTGTTGCTGTTGACATCCCTTATGTGCCTAAAACATTATTTAGATTGCTTCATAGGGCAGCCTTTGTTATGCATGTCAGGACTGAGTCATTTAGGTTCAATGTTTTTACCTATATATTGAAGCAAGAGTAGCATCCACTTCCTAAACAGCACGTCTCTAGAAGCTCTGTGAACTTTCATAAATGATGATAGTTATAGAAAGGCTGTGGGCCTTTTGCTCATTGGTTCAATATGAGTTGTGCTCAACTCGACAACAATAAAAAATAACAACCACAGCAATGCAGATGATACATCTTCACTTGCTGAAAGTGAAGATAATATGAAATGCTTGTCAAAAAAGTTCAGCAACTACAGCCTTTGACATAGATTACATCTCAACATCAAGAAAACAAAGGTCCTCACCACAGAACCAAGAGTCAACATTATGATAGATGGAGAATGAACTGAAGCTGCCAGTTATTTCACCTTTCTTGGACCAGCAACCAACACTCTTTAAACCAGTAATCAGAAAAACCATAATCTGTATTGCATTGGGTAAGTCTGCTGTCAGGGACTTCTCCAAAATGCTGAAGAGTTTGATGTCAGTTTTAAGACTTAAGTGTGCATTATAGAGGTCATGATCTTCCCGATCACATGCTAGGAATCATAGATCTGGACAATGAATAAGGATGACAGAAGAAGAAGTGATGCCTTTGAGTTGTGGGTGTAGAGAAGAGTGCTGAATATTCCACAAACTGTCAAAAGAACAAAAATGTATGTCTTAGAAAAGGTGCAGACAAAGCTTCTTCATCTTTCATACCTTGAATATTTAGCTAGGTGAGGTTATTCCTTTAAAGGAACAATATGCTTGGAAATATGGAGGTTTGTTGAAGGATAGAAAGACTCCCTCAATGAGATGGCTTGGCAAGGTAACTTTAGCAATGGGTTGCAGTGTATTAGAGAGGAAGAGGATAGCACAGAAAAGGCAGCATTCAGGATGGCTGTTCATAGGCTTGCTATGAGAGATCCTCAACTCCACAGCACCTAGCAACAACAGTTTCGTTTGGGTAAGGTCTGTTCTTAGTCTGACCCTAGTTGACCTTCGCTGACCTTTGTCTTCTATTTGTTCCTAGTACAAGTGTTTAAGCATTCCCCATCTCATTGGAATCTACTCTAACAATCTTTTACTCAATCTTCTTTCATCATGCCTGATTTACCCAATCCTGAGTCTAACATCAGTAATATCAAAAACCATACCCATGTCAGAAAAGACTTATCAGAATACATCACTAACTTAAGTAAATGTCAGTGTTCTTTTTAATCTTTCAAGCCAGCATTAGACCTGCCATGAAATCTACAGCAGTCTTTCCCCAAAATGTATTTTTTTTTCTGTAATAAGTATTTTCTTTCTTTTTTGGTGTTATGTGTGGCATATTCCACCTTGAGTTAAAACAAAATTATATGTGAGAGATCTAACCTAACTACTATGATTGCTATAATAATGAATGAACAGTAAATGAAGACACAACTGTTAACCAAAATAGTTTAATATGGCATTTTTTTGTATTCAACTTTCACTACTAATTAGTTTCTGAATAACAATTCAATATCAAAATTGTTTTCTTTAAAAAATGGTGTCTGTAGATGTAAAAATTTGAAGAGAAATCACTTCCATCTAAACAAAAAGAAAAAAAATAAAAATAAAGAAGTAAAAATGAGATATAGCTTATCTTACACTGTGTGCAGTTCTCTTATTGTTCTAATTTGGTTTTCTAGCCATTACTATGACTTTCACCATATATCTGGGTATTGTTGTTGATAATCCTATCAAGCCTAATATACTCATAGTGACTCTATGAACTTTGTTCCATCCTGTGCCATTTTTATCATCTCTGACATACTTGAGCCCATTGCTGGAGTCACCATCTCAAGACAGAGTCTTTTCTCCTCTCACCTACCTTTCACTTGTCAAAGCATGAATCTCTTTTCAAGGAGTAGCCTGTTCTGACTATCCTGACAATGACACCAAAATATATGAGATAAAACTTTGATCATCTTAGCCTCCAATAAGCATTCTGGCTGAACTGTTTTCAAGACATCTTTTTTCTCCTTTCAAAGTCCATTGGATATTCAGGGTTTTTTTCCCAACAATTCAGCTCAAAGGCACCAATTCTTCAGCCATCCTTATTCTTTGTGTATCTCTCAGGTGCACAGCACGTGGTTGAAAAGATTGTGGCCTGAATCAGAAACACCTTTGTCTTCAAACTGATACTTTTGTTCCTCATTCGTACTATCTGGAGAGGTCCTTGACTGCACCATATTGAAGGTGGTAGTCTTTGATCTACTTCAAAGTAGTCTTTGAAGTACTTTAGCAACAATCCTCCTTATTTTCAGCAGGCAAGGTTGTGTCATCTGTTTAACACAAGTTCTTGATGAGTCTTCCTCCAATCCTGATGGCACATTTTTCTTATAGGGTATTGATCCTTGGATAATTTGCTCACCATAAAAATTGAATAGGTAAGGATACAGGAATAAATAGTTACAACAATAATGTGAATGAGAATCCTTTTTTCACCTTTTTCTTGGGAACATAATATTTGTAAAAAACATCATTGATCATTTTTGCCATTCTTCCAGTGTTAGCCTTAATGGTTTGGGAGGCAGAAAATTTGATTTGTGTTACCCATTTATAAAGAAATAGAATGAAGAATGTCCTACTGAACCAAAAATTCATATACTAGACAGAAACAAAGATCAGTAACAGCAGTAGGAACAGCAGATAAAGTAAAGAAGTACAGATTCATGGGAGAGGGAGAAGAATTGTTTCTTATACCTTTTATAGGAAAATAAGGGCCTTTACCCAAAGTTACTGAAAAAGTATGGAGGTAGGTCTAATTGATAAGATTAAGGGAGCTTTAGAACACCTGAAACTGAGAGCTTGAGGATCAGACGGCCTGAAACTACACTTGCGAAGCTGTCCCGATTGAAAAACCATCTCCAGTTTTGAACTTGTAGTATGTTAACGTCTCTAATTAGCACCATAAGTATGAATCTGGTCTGTAAATTCTGTGTAGCCATTGCAGAGGAAGGACCAGAACTGCAGGGAGACTCACCAATAACCTGCATTGTGCTGATACCGCCTTGTTCACTGAAACTGAGGAGGGCTTGAAATGCTTGCAGGTCCAGGACTGCTGCCTTCAATATATATAGATTGCCTCTCAGCATCAAGAAAGCTAAAAGCTTTACCACTGGTTCAATAGACAGTGTCATAATAGATCATTATAGATGGAGAAAAGATTTAGTTTGGATCAGAGAGCTGGATAATGACTAAGCATGATGGAAGAAGAATCTATGCCTTTGAGTTGTGGTGTCTGAGAATAGTCTTGAACATACCATGGACTACCAAGAAAACAAATCTATTTGTCTTGGAGAGAAATATATTTGTCTTGGAGAGAGTAAAACCAAGTTTCCCCTTTGAGGCTAAGAATTTGAAGCTCCTTTTCACATACTTTGGTCATGTGGTCAGAAGAGAATGATCCATGGAGAAGGACATCATGCTTGAAAAGGTGCACAGAGGGCACAGGAGAGGAAGAACCCAGATGATATGGATTGATACAGTAACTGTATCAATGCAATGCAGGTAGGTGTGTCTGAGTCAGTGAGACTGACTCAGGGCAAAGCAGGCTTCAGAGCTACTGTATATAGGTTTGCTCTGAGTCATATGTGACTTGACCACGTGTAAAAACAACAACAACATTAGGAAAATGTTGGTTATACATTTGTTTCCTGATTTCTTAGATAAGAGATCCTGTTTTGATATGGGTAGCAATCCTATGTCTATCATTTCAGACAACAGAATATTCAGAGTATTCATATAACACAGAAGGAAGGAAACACGCTCAGATCCTTTTAATGTTTTTGTTTTTTCAATTATGACTATTCAATCACTTTGAATATCTATACATCGCCTTTAGTGAACTCTAGTGGCTTAGTGGTAAGGAGTTGAACTGTCAATCCAAAGACACATGGTTTGAACTGACAGCTGCTTTGTGTAAGAGAACGGACATTCTCCTCTCATGTGATTTATTGCCTCTAAAAAACCTTTGGAAGGTCAGATATGAGTTGATTCTAACTCGAACTCCTTTATATGTGTGCAGAGTGAGAGAATGATAAACTTATATTTTTAATAAGTAATATCTTTGAATATCTGTACTGATAATTATTTGTAATGATTTTTTGCAAATAATTCCAAGAAATTTTATCTTTATTTCAAGAAAAACTAACAACAAAATATTTATTTTGACAGCACTTCATTTTTTCCAAAGGGAACATTGTGGCACAATGAGTAAACACTTGTTAAACACTTTGGTTAAAAAATTATCTGTCTCTATTTATATGGAGTCATATCTATATCTATCTATCTATCTATCTATCTATCTATCTATCTATCTATCATCTATCTATCTATCTATCTATCTATCTATCTACCTATCTATATCTATTATCTATCTAATCACCTAATCACAACAACAAATACTTTGATTATTTTAGCATTCATTTTATTTCCATTCCTTTAATACTTAAAAGAAAGAATTCTCCTCTTCTATTCATGAAAAAATTGTAACTCTTCAGGAGAAGTAATCTGCGTGATTAGTTTTAAAAACAGCTCTGAAAATAAATATTAATGCTTAAAAGAAAGTTCTGAAACATTATTGTTAGGTATATTCTCAGCTAAAAAGAAAAATATCAATGACTATATATTATGTGAACATTCCAGGATTATTTTAAAAAACAACACAAAATTACTTTTTAAATTACTTTTAATCTCTTTAAAACCATTATAATCTACAATAGTGATTCTAAAACCAATTAGACCAGTAATTATGTTTGAGTTTTAACTCTTCATTACAAATGATTGACCTTTAAAAACATCTTGAGTAGTAAGTGGCTTCCAATTAATCATAATTTTCCTGAAGCAATCATTTATGTTTGGGTGTGAAGTTTTGGTGATAATTTTTCATCAACTTTGCAACAACAAAGCAGAGAAATGAAAGAAATTTGAAAATTATTAAATATGTTCTATGCTAGAAGAATAAGTAGGCTCTGCACAAAGATGCACACATTATTAAAATAAATAACCTCCATTAATCTAATAATTTAATATGATAGTACTCATTGGGAAAGGAATTAATTTTCTTATATTAGTCAAAATGATTGTGTAATAGTTTTAGATGCCAACTATTCACCTCTCTTGGTAGAGACATAAAAAGATATCCTGTCCTAAATATATGTAGCTGTTAATCTTCCCCCTTTCTTTACAAACCTGTCTTTTTTTTTAATATTGCTAAAGCATAACGACAAAGAATTAAAAAAAATACTTCCGGTACACTAGCAGCAGTTTTGAGCCTAAAATGCACTTTCTTATTTCTTACCAAGCCAAAAGTTGCAACAGAGCAAAAGCTTTCCCAGATAAATCATATTAACAGTCCCTAGAGTGAAGATGGTAACGGTTTATCACCTCAGGTTGTCAGTGTGTTTGCTTCTGGGAATGAAGTAAAAAGATCAAGTTGCCTAAGATTCCCAGTGTGCTGCACTACCATCCATGTACTCCCTTGAGCAAGTGAAATATTTGTTTTGCTGTCAGCACTGTTGGGTTTCTCATTTGAGTGGGTAAATTCCAAATAGATTTTTTTAATGCCATCTTTTTATTCTCAATACTAACAACTATATGATATAAGCAAAACTCTATTATGAAAATGTGATATTAAAATAGTAAATTAAAGATATTACTTTTACAAAAAGTATTTTTTTATTTAACTGAAGCAATAAAAGTACATGAATAGGGTTAAAAAAAAAAAGAAAAACAAAACCCAGATACAATATGAAAAACAAAGAGGAATAAGAAAAAGGCAAGCGATACTGTTATATAAGATTAGGAAAATAGTGGATATCTATAAAGTACTTGGAATTGGTCATCAAGGTCTCTATAGAGATTTGCCTAATTGCCTGAAAAATTGCAGAGAAATTAGAGTAGTTTGGGGGTTTTACAACCTAATAATTAGACCACTAATTTACAGTTTGGTTATTTTTGAAACTTCAGTGACTCAAACTGACCGTTTTATATACTTAACTCAATGCTCAGATGTACAATCCAAAGTGCGAAAAGTGATCTGTCAAAGTGTTGTTGTTAAGTGCTGTCAATTTGTAGGTGACTCATAGCGATCCTATGAACAAAAGAACTGAATCCTGTTGTCTAACTATCATCATTTCTCTAAGTTCATAGAGTTTCAAGAGACAAGCTATTTTGGAAGGAGATGCCACTGCTGCTTCCAAGCTGTTTAATCTAGGAGCTCCACCAAATACTGTCCACCATGGCTCATCATTATCACATTTGGCATCATAGCAACCCAAAATTACTTCTGTACATCAAATTGAAAGACCAGTGCTATACTACTCACAAGAATGGTCAAATGGTAATGATAAAAATACTTAACTTTGGAAAACTTATAAGGAACTGAACCAAGAAAAGTGCAAGAATTTCTACTAACTATAAAAGTGATATGAAAAATAAAATTTTCTTCTCATAATAAAAAATGTTAATCTGCACTGTTCTTATTTTTAAATTAGTATCTGACAAATTTCCTTAGAACTTCAATTGAAATTCCATCTTACTGCCCTTGAGTCATAACCGACTTACAAAGGACCTTCCAGTGGGTTGTTGCAGTCTGTAAGTCACCAGGGAAAAGATTGTCCATCAGGCTACCTAAACAAAAATTAGATTATTGACAGAAATTCGAAAGAATCAGTTCATGCAATGCATGAGAATAAGACTGTGTATCCATGATAATTAAATGACATTATTAACTGATTTTAATTATACAACAAATTAGGCTTTTGTTAATTATGGTTTGCCCATGGAAAATTCCACAAAACTCTCCCAAAATTTTCTCACTGTTAAAGTTCAATTATCACAGAGTAGAAATCAAGTCCTTAAATATTTTGTGTGCTACCATTTATCTTTTCCTCAAGGCAAAAAAAAAACCCCTTTAAATAAGTTGTTAAAGTTGTATTTAAGACAAGAAGGATATTCTCCAAGATTGATTTTAATATGGAAACACAGATATAAGTAGGAGCTGCTGCAGCATGAAGGTGGCCAAATCTGACTTCTACCTGCTGCTGTATTAATGGGGAACTATCCCCATCAATAACAGCCATAGGAGCAAATAGCTGCTCAGTCACACATGCCACCCCTTATCTACTGTCCCTATTTCCATCAATCACTGGAGGTAATATTTGCTGTTGACTCACAGACTTTATTCACAATTGTGGTACCAGGAGTGGCAAAGAATATCTCACAATGCAAATCCAGGGTTAGTTCAGCAGTCTTAAACCAGATTAACAGCAAATCACAATTTCTTAGTTAGTAAAAGCCCTGGTTTCAGTTCAGCAGTCAGCTTTTCCCTTTCATCACACAACAAGAACAGTAAAACCTTTAACTGTGGCCTTTATCTCAGAGCTCCTCTGGTTACACCTTTCCACAGTTTATCCACAGCAGTGCCAAACCCACTCCACAATCTCTGCACAAATGTCATTCTCACCAGGTCTTGCTCTCACCAGGATGTCACTCTGATTGCGTTTTCTTTCAAGAGGCTCTTGCTCTGGTCTCCCACAAGTCTTGCTGCTCAGGGTTAGAAGCACTCTCTCTCTCTTATCCTAGACACACAGCTGTTGATGGTTTGCAAGATCAAGAATTTGCAGTAAAGGTTGCTGGAGTCTAGTAGGGGCTGATGTAATAACGGCTAGAAAATATAACTTTCATTGTTTTGTAACAATCCATGGTATGTTCAAAAATCTTCTCAAGCACCATAACTCAAAGGCATCTATTCTTCTTCTGCCATCGTAAGTCATTGTCCAGATATAGGATCTATAGCAAGCAATTGCAAAGATCATGGCCTGAATTTGGCGCACCTTAGTCTCTAGACTAGCATCATTGCTTTTTAGTACTCCAGTGAGGTTCTTAACAACAGATTTTCCCAGTGCAATTCTTTTGATTTGCTGACTGCTTGTGCCAAGAGTGTTGATTGTGCATCTAGTGCAGAGTACAGCCCAAGAGGACAGTCTGAGGATTTGACCCAGAAGACTGAACTCTTCCAGGATACAAGCTCGCAGCCTTTGACGTTCCACCACTTGTCAGCAGAAACCCTGTGTCTCCAAGTGGCATCTCTCTGACGTCTTTACAAGCATGGCTGTCAGTCTTAAAAATTCCTTTCAAAGTCGACCATCCACGTCTCCTCCTGAGTCAGAAAATCGAGAGTCCGACTCCATTCTAAGACGTGATGCTGAGAATGGCATTGGGCTGTCTGGATTCCAGAGCGTATCTCAGTACCTGCTTAGGTCATCAGAAATAGAAGAACTCCAAAGACTCCACGAGAGTTTGCACTCCTGGCTGCAGCCAGAGAAACACAGCAAGGAGGAAATGATTTCCAAATTGGTCCTAAACCAGCTTATAAAGGATGAAAGCCTCACAGGCAACCCTACCTTGCGAGAATTACAGTAGTCAAGCGGCAGAAACCTGGAGAAGTTGATGGAGGACTTAAAAATTGATTGCCTGGGACCAGCTGACTCTGTCCGTGTCCACATGCAGGGACAAGAAGCCTCCTTTCCGAGGAATATGTCCATAAAGGAAGTTAGTTTTCAGTTCAGTAAAAAAAGGTCACCTGTGGACCCAAAACGAAGGAGCGGGAGGACCCTCTTCCAAGCTCTGGAAGAGCCCCACACCCACACGGAAAGGAGAAAAGATAAAGACGGCAGCAGCCCAGCTTTGATAACGACCCCAAATCCTGACAGTCTTAACAGAGGACACAATCAGAAAGTCTTCGACAGATTATCCCGAAAGAGAATTTTTCAAGACCTAAAGGCAAAGCTCGTCAGCACAGGGCTCAAAACCCCGAAGGTGCAGGACTAGGTGCCTCAGGACCTCAGGAGGAGGCCCTGGCAGGCCCTGCTCCTCAGTGTGTCCCTATAGATTTGATGTCCACGCCGGACCCAGCCACCTGAGCCTGGCCGTGTACCGAGGAGCAGTGAGGGACCATTTCCAGAAGGAAAGAAAGAGGAAGAAAATGAAGAATTCTCAAAGTATCCATGTACAAAATATTTAAAGGCCTATAAGTATCGCTCTCAGTTAATCGTTCAATAAAGAAACACGACTACAACGAAAAAAAAAAGTGTTGATTGTGGGACTTATCTGTAATTATTAATAACCTTAATCTATCTCAGTGGTGAGAATCTTTGTCTTCTTGATGTTGAGCTTCAAAGAATACTGAAGAATACAGTCGTTGAGATTCTGAAACAAGGTATTCCTCAGTTTCAGCAAGCAAGCTATGTCATCTGCATAATGTAGGTTGTTGATGAGTCTTCCTCCAATCTGATGCCACATTCCTCCTCATTAAGCCCAGCATCCCCAATTATCTGTGCTTCATATAGATTGAAAAGGTATGGAGATAAGATGAATCCCTGATGCATTGCTTTCTTGATTTTGAACCTACAGTGTTTCCCTGCTCTGTTCTGAGAACTGTTTCCTGGTCCAATTAGAGGTTGTGCAGAATAATCAAGTGTTCTGGGATTCCAATTTTCCTCAGCATTAGGCACAATTTGTTGTGATCACACAGTCAAATGCCTTTGCATAGTCAATGAAACACAAATAGAAATTCCTCTAGTACCCTTTCTTTGTGCCAAGATCCATTTGATCTTGGTGTAAGTACCTCTAGTGCCATGACTTCTTCTACACCCAGGTTTTATTTCTGGTGGTTCTCTGTCAATTTTTTGTTTTAGTCATTTCTGTATAAATTTCAGCAGGATTTTGCTAGTGTGTGATATTAGTGATATTATTAAACAATTTTCACACACTTTTGAGTCACCATTTTTTGGAATGAGGGTAAATATGGAACTCTTCCAGTCAGTTAGTTGGCCAGGTAGTTATCCTCCAGATTTTCTGGCACAACCAGGTAAGCATACCCAGGGCAGCATCTGTTTGTCAATGTCTGTCAATTGGTATTTCATCAGTTCCTGAGGTTTTATATTTTGCCAAGTCCTTCAGAGCATCCTGAACTTCCTCCTTCATCACCATTGCCTCCTCTTGATTTTATGTTGTTTCTTAAAATTTTGTGTGTGCGTGTCAGTCAATTCTTTTTGGTACAGTGACTCTGAATAATTCTCCCATCTTGTTTTGTTTTGTTTTTCCCCTTTCTTTCTTGTTGTGTACCTTCGAATCAGATAGGACTGGCACAAGAGGCGATTGTTCCTCCTTCTCCAGAGGAACATCTGGTGGATTCGAACTGTGTGCCTTAGGGATTAAAACACAGCTTCTTACCACTAGGCCACCAAAGTCCCTCTCCTCTGATCTTTTAATGCTTCCTGAATCATTTCAATATTCTGCCTAAAGCATTCTTAAGCTTCACAACTCATGGCTTGAATATGTTCGTTAGTTCTTTTAACTTATGAAATGCTGAGCAAGCTCAGGCCTTTTGATTTTTTCAAAGCCAGATCCTTGCACATTTCATTATAATACTTTGCCTTGTCTTCCCAAACTAACTGCCTTTTGAAATATTCTGTTTAGCTCCCTAGCTTCCTTATTAACCAGTAGGGTAGAACTTATGCACTAGGGTAGAACTTATTAAAATGTAGATTTAGCATAACTGCAGTAGAAAGACCATTTCTCAGCAAGAGGTGATACCAGAATGAGTATTTGAAGCACTTGCCTGGAATTCATCAGTCTTGAGAAATAAATAGATGGACTGCGACTCTTTCTGAATTGGAATTAATGACCCAAGATACATATCCATACATATATGGATATGTATGTATGGATATGTATGTGTATATATATGTCTGTATGTGTGTGTCTATATGTATATGTGTGTATGTATATAGATATCCTCCTTTTTTCCTTGCTTTGGCTTCTCAATGCTCTAGTGCAACACTCAGAGTCTCTTCTGGCATCATTTTGATTTTTTCTTCTTCCTCTGTCTTTGTAATGACCTTTTGCATTCTTCATAGATCACATTCTTGATATCCTTCCACAGCTCGTCTAGTCTTTGTTTATTAGTATTCAAGACATCAAACCTGTTCCTGAATTGGTTTTTAAATTCAAGGAGGATAAGGGAGCTCTGAAGGCCTAGTGGCAAGCTACAACTACAATCCCAGAGGCACACAGTTCGAATCCACCAGATGCTCTGCCGGGGAAGGAGGGACAATCTCCTCCTGCTTCAGTCAGATCTGATTTGACGTTGCATTCACACAAAAATGATAAAATAAAAAACATAAAAAAAATTCAGGGAGATAGACTCAAGATCAAATTTTGATTCATGTGAATATGATGTGACCTTCTTTATTTAAACTTGCACATGAGTAGTTGATGATCTCTTCCACAATCAGCACCTTGCTTAGTTTTGACTGCTGATATTGAACTTATCCAACAATTCCTTCCACAGATGTAATCAGTCTGATTCCTGTGCACCCCGTCAGGTGAAATTCAAGTGTATAGCCTGTGTTTATGTTTCTCATAAAAGGTATTTTCTATGAAGAAATCATTGATTATACAGAATTTTATCATTCTACCCTCAGCCATATTTCTGTCATCAAGTCCATAGTTTCCCATTACTGATCCTTTTTCCTGATTTCCAACTTTGGTATTCCAGTCACCCATTAGTATGAATGCATCCTGGTTACATGTTCGATCAATTTCTGACAGCAACTGTTGGTAGAAATCATGTTCTCCCTCCTCTTTGGCTCTGGCTTTCGGTGTCAAAATTTGAATGATAGTGTTATTAACAGGTATGCCTTGTATGTGTATGGATATTATCCTGTCAGTCACAATGCTGTATTTCAAGATTGATCTAGAAATGATTTTTTTAAGTATGAAAGAAACCCTTTTTTCCCCTCACAATTTCATCTCACACATAGTAGATCATATGATTGATTTAAAATGTCTCGGGCCAATCCATCTAATTTTGCTACAACCTAATATAGCTAATGTTGGATGGATCTTGGCAGAAAGCAGAGAGTACCATAAGAATGTCTACCTGTGCTTCATTGACTATGCAAAGGCTTTTGTCTGTGTGGATCACAAGACACTATGGCTGACTCTGAAAAGAATGGGCATCCCAGAACATCTGTGCTTATGCAAAACCACATATTTGGACGAAGAAGCAATTGTCAGACAGAGCAGGGAGACACTGCATGGTTCAAAATTGGAAAGGGTGTCTGCCAGGAGTGTATTCTGTCTCCAAACCTTTTCAATATTAATGCATAACACATCTGGGACTCTGGGCTGTATGAGCAGGAATGTGGTATCAGGATTGGTGGAAGAGTTATCAACAACCTGTGTTATGAAAATGACACAACCCTGCTTGCTGAAAGTGAAAAGGACATGAAATGCTTGCAGTGGAAGGTCAAGGACTACATCCTTCAATACGGATTGAAGTTCAACATCAAGAAAACAAAGATTCTCACCATTGCACCAAATTGGATGGTGAAGAGATTGAAATAGTTAAGAGTTTTACATTGTTTGGCTCCACAACAAACACTCTTGGCACCAGCAGCCAGGAAATTAAAAGATTAGTTGCATTGGGAAAGTCAACTCAGGGACCTCTCCAGTGTACTGAAGAGTAACAACGTCAGGCTGGAGAATACTACAGTCTTCACAATTGCATGCTATGCGTCGGAGAGCTGGACAATGTCTAGGGATGATAGAAAGAGAGTTGATGCCTTTGAGCTGTGGTGCAAGAGAAGAGTGTTGAATATACCATGGACTGCTAGGAAAACAAACAGATTTGTCCTGGAGAGGGTAAAGCCAGAATGCTCCTTGGAGTCAAGGATTCTGAAGCTTCATCTGGAAGAGGAAGTAAAGACTAAAATGGATGTCAGAAGAGACAGTAAATTTTGCACTAGAGCACTGAGAAGGCAAAGAATAGTAAAGAAATCAAGATATTTAGGAGTAAAGAGAAGATTTCAAAGGGTGGTGAGAGAAGACAAAGTAAAGTATTATAATGAAATATGCAAAGAGCTGGACTCAGAAAATCGAAGGGGCAAAACTCGCTCAGCATTTTTTAAGCTCAAGGAATTGAAGAACAAATTCAAGCCTCGAGTTGTAATACTTAAGGGTGTTTTGGGCAGAATATTAAATGATCCAGGAAGCATTAAAAGAAGGTGAAAAGGGTATACAATGTCATTGTACCAAAACACATTGGTGGACACAAAATTTTATGAAACAACGTATGAACAAGAGCCTGGGGTGAGAAAGGAAGAAGTTCAAGCAGCTCTGAAAGAATTGGGAAAAAACAACCCCAGGAATCAACAGTATACCAATTGATATATTTCAACAAACAGATGCTGCCCTAGATGTGCTCACCAAGTTGTCCCAAAAAACCTGGAGGACAACTACCTGGCCAACTGAATGGAAGAGATCTATATTTGTTTCCATTACAAAGAAAGGTAAACCAATAGAGGATGGAAATTATTGAACAGTGTCATTGATATCACATGCAAGCAAGTTTCTGCTGAAGATTATAAAATAATGACCAGAAAAACACATGAACAAAGAGCTTCCAGAAATGCAGGCTGGATTTAGAAGGGGTCATGACATTAAGGATATTGTAGCTAATGTTAGATAGATCTTGGCTGAAAGGAGGGAGTACTTGAGGAATGTCTATCTGTGTTTCAATGACTATGCAAAGGCATTTGACTGTGTGGACCACAACAATCTGTGGCTGACTCTGAGAAGAATGGGAATCCCAGAACATGGAATCATGCTTACGTGAAACCTATACTTGGACCATGAGGCAGTTGTCAGAGCACTGCATGGTTCAAAACTGGTAAGGGTGTAAGCCATGGATGTGTTCTATCTACGTACCTTTTCAATCTACATGCAAAACAGATTACCTGGGAGGCTGGGCTCTATGAAGGGAAAAGTGGCATCAGGGTTGGAGGAAGACTCATCAACAATCTGAGTTATGCCGATGACACAGCCTTTCTTGCTGAAACTGAGGAGGACCTGAAGTGCTTGCTGTAGAAGGTCAAGGACTGTAGCTTTCAATATTGATTAAACTCAATATCAAGAAAACAAAGATACTTATCAATGGGCTGATTGGCAGCACCATGATGGAAGGTGAAGAGACTGAGATTGTAAACATCTTTAGTTGTTTGGATCCACAATCAACACTTTTGGTATCAGCATCCAGGAAATTAAAAGATGTATTGTGTTGGCAAAGTCTGCTGTCATAGACCTCTCCAAGGTGCTGAAGAGCAATGATGTCTCTCTGGATACTAAGGTGTTCCTGATACAGGTCATAGTCTTTTCAGTCACTTGCTATGCATCAGAGAGACTAGGGATGACAGAGATTTGATGCCTTTGAACTGTGGTGTTGAAGAAGAGTGTTGAATATACCCTGGACTGCTAAGAGAACAAATGGGTTTGTCCTGGAAAGGGTCAAATCAGGATGCCCCTTGAAGGCAAGGATTCTAAAGCTTCACCTGGCATACTTTAAACATTTTTCAAGGAGGAACTTGTCCTTGGAGAGGGATGTCATGCTATGTTTGGGATGTTGGAGGGACAATGCAGAAGAAGAGAACCTTTGATGAGATGGATTGATTCAGTGACTGGGGGAATGAGGATAGGTGTGCCAGAGAAATGAGATTGGCACAATATAGGACAGGGTTTAGGGATATTGTACTTAGGGTTTCTAATGAGTCTCAGGTGACTCAATGGCACATAACAACATAAACAATAACATTTGTGCTTAACAATGTCCACTTTTCTTACATTCATGATTCTCACATTCCACTTTCCAATTATTAGATTTTTTCCCTTGTAACTCTTTCCCCTCTTTTGTGTTTCCAAATTTGAGGGCTCAGCCTCAGTTACCATATCCATTAGTAAAATTTAGGTGTGAGATACTGTACATGGGTTTTTGAAGGCCTGATATATTTTGAAAGTGGATAACCAATCCTTTTCCCCAAGTCTGTCTTAATATGGTTGCTTAGTTAAACAAGAGATTAGAGATTGGAAAAAAATAATTTTGAACAGTTTTCTGTCATTTAAGAGTTGTGAATCCAAATATGTTGAGTTTAAACTGAAGATTGAAAATTGCAGGAGATGAAAACTCTTCAGCGAATAGGATAAAGTTGTGAAAACTCTTCAGTGAATAGGATAAAGTTGTGTTGTAGTTTAAAGGTTGGTGTTTTTTACCATGAAAAATAATTCAATAAGAGGAAGGCATGAGTAAATACAAAGAACTGTTGAGAGATCTAGTTATAATGGAAGGAATGGTCCAGATATGTAATATTTATTCTGGCATGGTATTTGTGTGATTTTTAGATATCAAAGTATGGTTGAAAAATTTCAGGAACAGAAGTTAAACCATTAGATTTTAATTAAACAAAATGTTATTCTAAATAATAGAAGACAGTGATAATATTGCTATAGACTTATGTACAGGATCAGTGATGCTGTGATTTTAATGAGGATTTAAGTTCAAAAAAGAATTCATGATTAGGGTTTTTTTATATATTTATATAAAAATTATAAATAGATATATATAAGGTGACAGAGTTTGGAATAAGAGGTATTGTATAAAGTGTACTAGGGACAGAGAAAGGGAGGGGAGTGAATTAAATGTGTAAAAATAAATTAATAAAATCCCAATCTTTCTGTATACTTTTGTTAAGATCACAATAAAAAAGAAAAAATTAGGAGAACAGCAATTGCAAAGATATGATAAAAAAGACAAGACTTTTTTGAGATAGAATTTCCAACTTTTTCTCATACTAGACAGAACAAATAGGATTATTATTCTTTCTTTCAAATATCAGAAATTCATTGATGGTGTTGAAATAAATTTATTAGTTGGATAAGAACAAAGTTTATATTCATTATAGAAGATAAGAAAATAGAATTTATATTATAGACTCATCTTTCAAGAAGTCTATCTGAAAAGAAGCGTCTCACTTAAAAAAATCATGTTCTATTTTATCCTATTTACGGCAATGTTTTCAGTTCTTGCAATTGTCAGTTTGAGATTTTCAAGCTAACATCTTTGATCTCAGAATCCTTTGAATGTCATAAAATGAGATCTAGAGGAGGCAATATCATAAATGAAGAATCTTTTATTTGGAAAGATTTATACAGTTTACTCACATAAACGAAGGCATCAGGTGTTAGTGAAAGATTGAAAATGTAAAGAAATCTGCAAAGTTTTATTAGGAAATACTAGGTATAGCTCTTTTTTCTGACATGAAGGAAAAGTGATAGTGGTATTTTGGTACAACTACGAACTTTGATAAATATCTATAGTTATAGAAAGGCTATAGGACTTTCGTTATAGGACCACTATGAGTTGTGCACGTCTCGAAGCCTATCGGCCACAACAACAACATTTTTAATAGTTCTGAACATAGACTGAAAAGCCAAATTCAACTTATTTTCATGTTTATCCATTCAATGGTTTGATTTGTTTTGGTTGGTTTTTTTTTTTCTTTCTTCTCTCCACTTTATTTTTATTTTATATGAGTTTGCATTCGAAATTTATATTCACTGTTTCTCACCCATAATACTGTGTTTCAAACATTCTGACATGACATTGTTACGGTATATTCACACAATGGAATACTATGCAGCATTATGAAGCCACAATTTTTTAAAATACCGTATAACTTTGGAGAATATGAACACATTATGCTGAGTGAACTAATTAGGTTTTATTAGGACAGATATTGCATAAGACAGTTATAGTAAAAAGTAGAATGATAGCTAGAAAAATGTGGATAAAAGTCCAAAGCCAACTTTTAGCACTTAAAAGAAAAATAAATTGTCTTTACTTTTTCTATGGAGTAAATATAATTCTATTTTCTGTTTAATGGAGAAGTTGGTGCTCACTAAAAATATTCAAATGCATTAATTGCATATGTCCACTAAACACATATTCTGTGAAGAACGTGACAATAGTATTTTTTTTCTTTCATCATTTCACTATTGTGAATATGCAATGTGGCTTTTCTAGCCATTGAATTTCACCACATGGCTGGGTAGAACATGGTGTTTGCTTTTCACCCAGTAAAGGGACTAAGCAGCTTGCTAATTAAGTAAATAAGGTAATAGCACCTTTTGGAGAGGAAACATACAAATAAGTTCAGTAAGCTAGTAACTATGACTTGTGACAGTTTTATAATGCCATCAAACTTGAACAAGTTCAGAGGAAGAAAAGGGGGAACGTTACTCCCAAGAAAGAAGAAATGTTATTTGCCATTGAGCCATCTGTATCTCATAGCCACTCTATGTACAAATAGCTCTGAACACTGCCGTATCCTGAGCCAGTCTTACTGACTCTCACACACCTAATTAGATTGTCCTAGTTACTGTGTTAAACCATCTCATTTGGGTTCTTCCTTTCTTGCACTCTCCCTCCACCCTTCCAAGGAAGATGTCCCTCTCCAAAAATTGGACCTTCCTAGTCATATGCCCAGAATATGTGAGAAAGACCTTCAAAATTAGTGTATCCAAGAAGAAACTTGGTTTCACTCTCTCCAAGAGAGACCTACTTATTCTCCTAAAAGTCCATGATATGTTCAATACTCTTTTCCATCAATTCTTCTGCCATCTCTAACGTATAGATCTCTGGTGTATAACAAGTAATCATGAGGATCATGGCCTGGAACAGGCACATCTTACTCTCTAGGTTGATATAATTGCTTTTTAGCACTTTGGAGAGGTCTTTGATAGCAGACTTCCCCAGTGCAATTTATCTTTTGAATTCCTGTCTGCTAGTGCCAAAAGTGATGATTTTGGAACTCAGCAAGCTGAAATTATTGACAACCTCAGTCTCTTCTCCACCCATCATGCTATAAATATTGTTTTTCTTTTTCTTTCTAAATTTGAGTAACTCATCCTTTTTGAGTTGGAGATTTATGCATAAGATCAAGAAAAACAGAGACAGAGCTGAAATGGAACTGCCAGCCATAAGGCCATACTTTAGTATTTTAGCCTGAGATTACTGGTGAGATTCATATTATCGGCATACTTAAAGGAGTTGTAGCACTCATCCAAAATAACAACACAGGGTCCAAAGCATGCTTGTGAGCACACATGACAAGGAACTATTTGACTGAAAAATTATAATCTAAGCATTTCTGAACTGTTATACCCTTAATAAACTGCAAAATTATAAGTGTATCTATGATTTCTGTATAGCCATTACACCAGATTAGTGATACTGATAGAGTAGTGAGAATTCTAGAAGGCAGAGCTGATGGTAGACTTGATAAAAGAAGAATTCCAAATCTTTGGGCATGTTTGACTTCATTGTAATGAGTTTTGTGCTGTTGACAGATTCTCTTGGTGAGTTGGTGGAGGTCAGATGCTGCCTTTCTGATACTAGCTGCACTGTCTTTTCAATTATCTGTAATATGCTTTCATGTGTACATAAAGGATGCATAGGCAAAAACAAACAAACAAACAAACCAGTTCCTTAACTATTCCAACTATTTAGGTATTTAACAATATCAATGCTAATTATTTCTAAATAACTAAATGTCTTATAATCTATAAAATATAGGTTATAGATTCTAAGGTGGAGAATGTGTTAAAAGTTTCTAAGCTAATTACATAGTATTCAAACATTCACTTGTTATACGCCAGAAAATGTATCACAGGAAGACGAAAAGCACTGTTAAACATTAGGCTCATTTTTCCATATTTAAATATCAATAAGAAGAAAATATGCATTCATGAGTGTGTGATGGATCTACTTTTTAAAAAATAGAAATTTTTATATTAAAATAATATTAGCCATCCAAAATTTAGAACTATATTGATAAATAAATGAATACATTATATATGTGAAAGATCATCTGCTATAGAACATGACATAGTTTTATAAGAATATTTTAGCTTTTCTCATTTTGATAATTTTCATCCTGTAAGTTTCATCTTTTATGTTGCTTTTCCCTGCAGCAAAATGAAGTTCAATAACAACAAAAGAGAGAAAGGGGGGGGGGAATAGTAACACAAAATCAAACATAAACAAAAACTTAACCTAGTGTACACAAACTTTTTATCAAAAGGAAATGAAAATACTTTTTTAAGTATAACTTTGCATTTATTTCTGCTTAAGATAATCCTGAAACTCTCAGCAGCATAAGAATGTATGTTTCTATCATTTTATGACATAGTTAAGTGTATTCTTTAAGAGTTCGTAGTTGTAGATATTAATTTAGGACCCATATTACTTTTATAGACTGTTCTTGTTTGATGCCTTCAGGTCAAGTAAGACTGATAATGTCCCTAGGAACAACAAATCTGAACTCTATCTTATCCTGTGTCATTCTCACAATCTCTGACATCTTTGAAGCCATTGTTGCAGTCAAAGTATCAATCCACCTGATTTGGGTCTTCTTCTCATTCACCATCCCTCCATTATTTCGGGAATAATGTTCTTCTGAGATAAAATTTTATCCAGCCAGGAGCACCCTGGCTGCACATTCTCCAAGACATATATATTTGGTCTTTTGGTAGTCCATAGTCCATATTCAGTCCTCTTCTTTAGCACTACAGTTCAAAAGCATCAATTTTCTTCTTTGGCCTGGCTCCCAGAAGTACGACAAATGACTGAAAAGGCCATCACCTGAAATGAACACATCTTAGTCCTCATACTTACATCATTGCCTCTCAATAGTTTGGAGATATCTCTGACAGCAGACTTGCCCAAGGTATTCACCTCCTGATCTGTTTAGTAATGAGACTAAGTGAATTGATTGTGGATCCAAGACGAAGTCATTGTCAGTGTCAATCTCTAATCCACCTATCAGGATTTCATCTATAGGTCCAGTGGTGAGAATTTTTGCTTTCTTGACTTTAAGATGCTATTCCTTGAAGGCCATTTTCGGTGATCTTCTGCAGCAAACACTGTAAATCCTCCTCACTGTCAGCAAGCAAGGTTGTATTATTAGCATAATCAAGTTTTTTGATGAGCCATTCCTCAGGACTGATGCCATATTCTTCATAGAGTACAGTCTTTCAAATAATTTGGTAGCATATAGATTGAATAGATATAGAGTAAGGCTACAACCTTGACACACCCCTTTCTTAATTTCAAACCATATAGTGTTGACTTTCTCTGTTCATATGATAGCTTCTTGGTGTAGGTAATGTACACATATGAGGACAATTAAATGTTCTGAGACTTTTCGCATGAGCACAATTCAATGTTCTGAGACTTTCTTTCCAATGTTAGCCATAATTTGTTATGATTCACACAGTCAAATGCCTTTACATAGTAAATAAATTACAAATAGACATTCCTCTGGTATTCACTGAATTTGAATGCTAGAAATTACTTCATTCCTTAATAGATTTTGGTTAAATCAATAACATTATTCAACAATTTGCAGAGTGCATTCAGGTTCTCCTAGTAATATATAGTGATGATATATAATTTGTTAGTTTTTGATGCTCTAAGCAAAAATATAAGAATAGAAAGCTATTCTGTTCACTGATACTGTATATGAGAATGTTAACAACATTCTAGTTTAAACTATTGCTGTTATTGTTAGGGGTCATACAGGTGGAATAAGACCAACAATGAAACTATGAGCAACAGATTTAAATCTTGTCCTGTTGTGATCCATCTTAATGATTTCCAATGTTCTGAAACTTACTGTTACAGTCACTCTGTCTATTCATCTTGTTGAAGAATCTTCCTTTTTTTCTGACTTTCCTAGCATGTATTTTTCTACAGACTAGCCTCTTTTGACTACATGCTAAAAGTTTGTAATATGACATTTCATCATTATTGCCTCTAAGATCATCAATTATTGATGTGTAAGTTCAAATTAAAGCTGACAAAAATGCAAGCAACCTCACAACAATCAAATTATGATGATGAGTCTATATCATCTGAATTTTACAATCATCTCCAGAATAAGTTTGAGACATTGTGCAGTAATGATCAAAGACCAGGTGAGTGAGGTATGAGATGATAGGAATGATTCATGCAGAGAGCAAAATTTTGTTACAAAGAGAAAAGTTAAAGAAAGATTAAAATGAATGACACAAGAGAATTTTAAAATTTCAATAGAACATAGCGGAACCAAAACAAAGGGAAGAAACACAGAAGTAAAAGACATGAACCAGAAAAAAAAATTAAAAAGAAGCAGAGAGAGAGAGAGGAGCAGAAGATTTTAAATGAACAACTTAAGAAAACAAAGGAAATATTACAATGGAATATGCGAAGAACTGATGCTGGAGAATTTACCATGCATTTCTTAAGTTGAAAGAACAAAAAGCCAAATTCAAGACTGGAGTTGCAATGCTAAGAGATAAAATAGGCAAAACCTTGAATGATTGGGGAAAAATCAAAAGAAGGTGGAAAGAAATCTCAAAGACACTGTATATTAAAAAATTACTTTAAAAAAATTACTTTACACTGGACAATTTAAACCATCTCAGAAACAGGTGTAAGACCTTGAACACTAATAAGCAAAGGCTAGAAGAGCTCTGAGAAAATATCAAGATTATCATCCTTGAAGAAAGCAAAAGACCATTTCAAAGACAGAAGAGTAAGACAAAACCAAGATGGATGTCAGAAGAGACAGAGAATATTGCACTACTGCATAGAGAAGCCAAAGCAAAAGGAAGAAAAAATCCCTAAGTTAAAGAGATGGACAGATGATTTCAAGGGGAAACTCAGGAAGACAAAGTAAAGTATTATAATGTAAAGAGCTAGACTGGGAAAATCAAAAGGGACAAACAAGCTTGGAATTTCTTAAGTTGAAGGAACTGAATAACAAATTCAATATTCAAGTTGCAATACTTAAGAATACTACGGGCAGAATATTGAATGATCCAAGATACATCAAAAGAAGATGGAAGGAGTACACAGAGTCATTATACCAAAAATAGCTAACTGACTCTCAAGAATTTCCTGAAACATCTTATGTTAAACAGGCAGTGGTGATGGAGGAGAAAGTTCAAGATGCTCTTAATGAATTGGCAAAAAAAATAACCCACAAAAAACTAAAAAACAAAGAACCAACAATTGATTAAGTATCAGTTTGTATATTTCAACCTGCATATGCGGCTCTGAAAGTGTTCATTAGCTTGTGCTAAGAAAGCTGGAAGATTTATTTTTTCTTGTGCCAAGAAATCTGGCCTGCTGACTGGAACAGATCCATATTTATCCTATTCAAAAAAAATTGTGATCTGTGGAAATTATCAAGCAATATCACTATTTTCACATACAAGTAAAATCCTGCTGAAGATAATCCAAAAATTACATTGGCAGAGAAATGATTGAAGTGTAAGTTGGATTTAGAAGAGATCTTGGCACATTATCACCAATGTCAGATGGATCTTGGCTGAAAGCAAAGTGTACCAGAAGGATGGCTATCTGTTTCACTTATGCAAAAGCATTTTACTTTGTGTATCACAACAAATTGCAGCTGGTCTTGAGAAGAATGAGAATCCCAGAACACATGATATTATACACATTGAAAACTTACATCTGAGTCAAGAAACATTTGTGAGAAAGGAACAAGCAAACACTGCCTGGTTCAAAATCAGGAAGGGAAAAAGATAGAGATGCACCCTATCATCACAGGTTTAAAATCTATATGCACAACAGATCATTCAGGAGGCTGGACTTTATGAGGAGGATTGTGGCATCACAGCAGCATATTTTATGCAGATGGCACAGCTTTGCTTACTAAAACTGAGGAGAGCTGGAAGCATAAGCTTGAAAGGGTCAAGGACTGTAGTCTTCAATAGCAATTGAAGCTCAACAACAAGAAGACAAAGATTCTCACTACTGGATAAATTGGAGACATCATGATAGATGGAGAAAAGATTGAGATTATTATTATTATTATTATTATTATTATTAATATTATACAAATTTATTTACAAAACTGAAATTCCTTGTTTCTCAGACAAGATTTTTTAATTTCTCTCACCCCGCCATGAAATTGTAAAACCCCATGGTTAATGCCCCTCACCCCACACATCCTCAACCCCTCATCTCTTTACTTCCACTCCACCCCTTGAATCCTCATACTCATTCTACAATAATGGTTTTGTACAACCTTTGTCCTTGTAGAACTGAGTTAGTTCACACAGCACAATGCTTACCAGTCTCTCCTAAGTTAAGTAGTAATTTACAAAATCATTGTTCCTCCTTTCTGTGTAGTATTCCACTGTATGAATGTACCATAGTTTCTCAATCCATTTTCTTGTGTGTGTGTTTGAAAGTCTGGGCTGTTTCTACGTTCTTGCAATAGTGAATACCACTGCTATGAACATTGGTGTACAAGTCGCCATTTGTGCCTCAGTTCTCATTTTCTCAGCATAAATTCGAAGCAGTGGAATAGCTGAGTCATATGAATTTTTTATGTTCAGCATTTCGAGGAAGCACCAAACTGCCTTCCAGAGTGGTTGTACCATTTTACAATCCCACCGGCAATGTATAAGAGTCCCTGTCTTGCCACATCATCTCCAGCATTTATTACTTTCTATCCTGGAGAAAGGATTAAAGTCATGCAAGTGTTGAGGACTTTCATTTACAGGGTCTCTATGAGTCGACGGCACTTAACAACATAGAGAGAGAGACCAGTTGGCCTAGTAGACTGAAAGTGATACTATCAAGCCACATGTGGGTGGCTCTAATCTGCAGTCCTGGTGTGTCAACTTGTCATATAGAGGTAACTTGTTGAAGCAGAATACTGTGACACTGAAGTGTCAAAAGCAATAATGGTTACCTACGGTGGACAGTGTTTGTTGGAGCTCCCCAATTAAAACAAGCTTGGAAACAGGAGTGGCATCCAGTTCCGTAAATAGCTTGTCTCTATAAACCATATGAAGCTGGAGAAAGGATGAGAGTCAGGCAAGTGTTAAGGACTTTTGTTCATAGAGTTGTTATGAGTCACCTACAACTCGACGGCACTTAACAACAACAACACAACAACCTGTTAAACTTTACCACTGTTACTGGAGCAAGATGGTATCTCATTGTGGTTTTGCTTTATATGTCTTTAATTGCCAAAGATTTGTAACATTTCTTCATGTGTCTGTGGGCCTTTCAAATATCTTCCTCTATGAAAATTCTTTTCATGTCTTTTGTTCATTTTGTAATTGGATTATCAGTCTTTTTCTTGTGGAGCCCCAAGACTATTCTGTAAACTTCTTTTATGAGACTTGAAACAATGGGAAAAATATTGAGGTAACATATTTGAAAGATTTCAAAGGATAGCTCAAGAAGAAAAAGTAGAATACTATATTGAAATGTGCAAAGAACTGGAGTTAGAAAAACAAAAGGGAAGAAAACACAGTCATCGCTTCTAAAACTGAAACAAAAAAGAAAAAAAAAATTCAAGTCTGGGTTACAACAGATATTCTATGGGCAAAATCTTGGATTAAAAAATATATATATATCTTGAATGCTGTTGTTGTTATGTGTTGTTAAGTTACCTGTGACTTCTAGGAATCCTATCCACAATAGCACTAAATCTTGTCTTATTCTGAGCCAATCTCACTGTCTTTTACATACCTACCCACATTTTCCCATTTACTGCGTCAATCCATCTCATCTGGGCTCTTTCTCGTCTAAGTTGTACCTCCACACCCATTCAAGCATAGTATCCTTCTCCAAGGACTTGTCTAGCCTGACAAATGCCCAAGTTATGTGAGACAAAGCTTCAAAATTCTAGCCTCCAAGGAGCAGCTTGGTTTCACCCTCTTCAGGACAGACCTATTTGTTCTCTTGGCAGTCCATGGTAGTTCAACATTCTTCTCCATCACCACAGCACAAAGACATCAATTCTTCTGCCATCCTTAGTAATTGTCCAGATCTCTGTTGGACAGCAAGTAATTTAGAATGCCATGACCTGGATCAGGTATACCTTAGTCTCTTTACTGACACCGTTTCTTTATAGCACTCTAAAGAGGTCCCTGGCAGCAGATTTTCCTAATGCAATTTGTCTTTTAATGTATTAATTTCTGGTGACAAAATTGTTAATTGTGGAATGATGTTGTTCTTGTTGCTAGGTGTCATTGAGGTTAGTACAACCCATTGCAAGTCTATGAACAACAAATCTGAACCCTTGCCTATCCAGTGACATCCTCACACTTCCTGAAATGCTAGAGTGCATTGTGGCAGTCATGACGTCAATCCATCTGCCTGAGGGTCTTCTTCTCCTTCACTAAACTCTGCTTTTCCTAGCATGGCAAGGAATAGTCTCTTCTAGTTAAGTCTGTCAAAGCTTTATTAAATTTGTCTCCTAGGAGAACTCTGGTGCCCTTTCTCTCTGATATACTTGTTTGTTTGTTTGTTTTTAAAGTTCATGGGATGTTCAGTATTCTTCTACAATACACAACTCAAAGTCATTATTATTTTTTCTATTATTCTTAATTGACCTGTTCTTAGATGCATATAAAATTATCTGAACAACCATGACCAGAATCAGAAGTACTGTAGTTCTCAAACTGACATCATAACTTCACAATAATTTGGAGAGGTCCCTGACTGTGGATTTTTTCCAGTACAATATATGTTCTGATTTCCTGATTACTGATATCAAGTGTGTTGATTGTAGATCTAAGCAAGATGAACTTGTTGATAGTTTAAATATTTTCTCCATCTATCATTATGTTACTTATAGGCCTAGTAGCAGTATGAATTTCTGTTTTCTTGATGTTAAGATGCAATCCATATTGGATGCTGTACACTTTGATCTTCTGCAACAACTGCTTCAAGTCCTCTTTATTGTTAGCAAGAAAGATGTGTCATCTTTATAACACAGGTTATTGTTGGCTCTTCCTCTCACTTTTATGCAACATTCCTCTTTGAAGAGTCCAGCTTCTCTAATAATTGGTTCAACATACAGATTGAATAGTTTTGGATACAGAATATAATTCTGATGGATTATTTTCTTAATTTTAAACTGTGTAATGTTCCCTTGCTTTGTTCGCACTACAGCTTCTTGGTCTAGGTATAGGTTTCATATGAACACAATTAAGTACCCTTGGATTCCTATTCTTCTCAATGTTAGCCATAGATATTATGATCCACACAGTCAAATGCCTTTGCATATACAATAAAACATAGACATATTTCTTGGGTACTTTACTTTCAGCAGTATCCATCTGGCATCAGCAATGATATTCCTAGTGCCATAGCCTCCTCTACATCCTGATTGAACTTCTGGCAGTTCCTGTCTATGTACTGTTTTAGTAATTTATGAATAGTTTTCGGCAGTATATTTCTTGCATATGATATTAATGACACTGTTCAACAGTTTTAAGATTCTGTTGGCTCACTTTTCTTGGAAATTGGTATGAAGTAGAAAGCATTCAAAAAAGAGAAAAAATAAACATAATCAGTGTTACAAAAATTGGACAATCTTAAAAGGTAGCACAGAATCAAGAATCAATAGGATTTAAGGAAGTGGTCAAAGCTACACTGAAGCCAATAACAAAACATAAGGTCCCAGAAAGCTGTAAAACAATTGAGGTGTTGTTTCATGAAACATATGCAACAATGGCTAAGTGCAACAATCTCTTGCAACCAATATGGAAACAGCTTCTTTTCCGACTGACTTAAAGAAACCCTTATTTTCTCCCATTCTCAGAAAAAGGTATTTTAGCAGAATGTAGAAATTATTGAACAATATTAATACAAATACTGGATGACAGAATATAGATTGAAAAGGGATGGAGGCAGGACACATCTCTGACACACCACTTTCCTTATTTTGAACCATGCAGTGTTTCCTTGAGGACTGCTTCCTGCTTCAAGTATAGGTGTTGATGGATAAAAAGACACGATACTGTAAAAATGACAAACCTAAGGTGGGAGGAAGGTTCAACACAACTCTGGGAGAAGAGAGAGGTGAAGCTTTCCACATCTCCACACCTCATCTCAGGTACCACTGGGAAGATGGGCCAGGGACCGCCGAGGATGCTATTGCCAGAGAAATCTCAATACAAATATCAAATTCATTTTTCAAGGAGAATGAAATGAAAATTGTCAGGTTTATTAGAATAGGAAAGAGACCCTAAATAAGCAAAGCGATTCTGATAAACAAAGCAGAAGTGGGAATAATAACACTCCCTTACCTCAAAAGCTACTTCACAGCAATAGTAACCAAAGCATTATGGTACTGATACAATGACAGGCACATAGACCAATGGAATAGAATAAAAAAAAATCCAGAAATGAACCTCTCTATGGTTGGTCAATTGATATTTGATAAGAAAATAAAACCTGTCAAATAAGGAAATGGCAATCCCTTCAACAAATGGTGCTGACAAAACTAGACTGCTATGTATAAAGAGCTGAATCAGTGTATACATCATACAGCATATACAAAAATCAGCTCAAGGTGTATCAGAGACCTAGGAGTAAAGCCCAAACCCATAAATTTCATTAGAGACAAAAAGAGACCAAGCTTAGAAGGCCTATTGTTAGTTTTGTTATTTATTGACTTAAAGGTGAGCACAACTAATAGTAATCCTATGAATAAAAGGCCTGAAGCCCCTCTACAAAAATCGACATTTATCAAAGTTCATAAAGTTTTCAGAGGCCGCTCCTTTTATGGTATAAAAATACAGATACATGCAGCCAGAAATGTAGAATCTGGAGAGGATGAAATTGATCAGTGAGATTTTCTAAAGATTAAATCTCTCAGCTCATCAAAAACTAGTTCCAACAGGGTGAAAAGAAAAACCTATCTACTGGGAAAAACATTTGGCAATACCATCTTATAACAAAAGTTTACAGAATACTCCTGGGTCTCCAGAAGAAAATGATTGATCATTCAATTACAAAATGGGCAAAAGACATGGGAAGAATTTTCATAGGAAGACAACAGACACAAAGAGGATGAGGATGGCCAACAGACATAAAGAAATGCTCAAAATCACTGAAAATAAGAGAGATGCACATCCAAACCAAAATGACCATAACATCTCATCTCAGTAGCAGTGGCAAAAATTACCAGCTCATCAAACAATGAATATTGGAGCAGATGTGAAGAGGTAGGAACCCACATACACTATTAGTGAGACTTTAAAATTACGAAGCCACTCTGGAAGACAATTTGATGTTTAGTTGAATACAGAAACTCCATATGACCCAGCTTTTCAACTATTAGGAATGTACCCCAAGGAAATTAAAGCTAAGACACAAAGAAAGATTTGTACCCCAATATCCATAGCCACATTATTCACCATCACCAGCTAAAAATCCAATCACAACAACATGGATTGAGAAATAGTGCACTCACATAATAGATTACTATGCAGCACACAGGAGCAATGATTTTGAAAAAATACTTTGTAACTGGTTTTGGTCAAACATTTTTCTAAGTGGCATAGCACTTGTTTATCTATTTTCTGTACAGAGATAACTCATGGTTGCTGTGATGATGAACTGTAACATTTCTGTGGAACGCTGTAACATTGTAACACTTATGTATCAAATGTGATCATGGTTACCCATGGTGGACAGTGTTTGGTGGAACTGTCTGATTAAAATAGGCTTGGAAGCAGGAGTGGCATCCACTTCTGAAATAGCTTGTCTTCGCAAACCCTATGGACTTGGAGACGAAAGTTTTACAAGTGTTCAGGCCTTTAATTCATAGGGTTGCCATGAGTCATCCACAACTCAGTGGCACTTAGCCACAACAACAAACATCTTTGTAACTTGAGAGAGACTGGAGATTATTATGCTTAGTGACTCAGTCTTATAAAGAAAAATACTGTGTAAGACCATTATTGTAAAAATAGAAAGATACTTAGTAAAACATGTATGGGAACCCTAAGTGGGAAGAAGTAGGAGTGGAGGAATGAGGGTTGTTAGGAGTGAAACCACAAGGTTGCACAGTTTGGTGGGTAGAGAGAGGGAGAAGAAGGAAATGGAAAGGATCTGAGTGAGAAGACAGAATAATGAAGGATAAGGTACAATGAGGAATAATTTTAATAATGCATGAGAACTTTTGTATAACCAATAAAAGAAGGGAGAAATAGAAATGATAAGTTAGAAACTGGGGAACAAAAATAATGAAATGTATAAATATTGGCATATTTGTTATTAACAGAATGATATGACTTGACATGGGATATTTTAAATCAGATGAACTTATGATCTACTAGGCTGGAGACAAAAAGGTAAGAAAGAATGGGGTCATTTGCATAATTAAAAGGCCATTTCTAGATCCATCTTGAAATACAGTATTGTGGCTGACAGGATAATATCCATACACATACAAGGAATACCTGTTAATACCACTATCATTCAAATTTATATGCCAACAACTAGGGCCAAAGAAAGGGAAATAGATGATTTCTACCAACTGTTGCAGTCAGAAATCAATTGAACATGTAATCAAGATGCATTAATACTAATGGGTGACTGGAATGCAAATGTTGGGAACCAAGAAGAAAGATCAGTAGTGGGAAAATATGGACATGGTGACAGAAATGAAGTTGGGGATGGAATGATAGCATTCTGTATAATCAATGATTTCTTCCTGGCAAATACCTTTTATAAAAAAAAAATACCATAATTTCACCTGATGGGATGCACAGGAATCAGATTGATTACATTTGTGGAAGGAATCATTGAAGAAGTTCAATATCAACAGTTAAAACTATGCTAGGTGCTGATTGTGAAACAGATCATCAACTACTAATATGAAAGTACAGATTAAAGCTAATGTAGGTTAAATCATATCCACAGGAATAAAAATTTGATAGAGTCAATCCCCCATGAATTTAAAAACCAACTCATGAATAGGTATGAGGCTTGAACACTAATGAACAAAGAGCAGATGAACTGTGGAAAGATATCAAGTATATCGTTCATGAAGAATGCAAAGAAATCATTACTAAGAAGAAGGAAGAAGAAAAGACAAAAATGGATATAAGAAGAGATTCTCAATATTGTATTAGAGAACTGAGAAGCCAGATCAAAAGGGAAGAAATCAAGAAGTTAAGGGAATAGAAGATTTCAAAGGGCCAAGTATTACAATGACATCTGTAAGGAGCTGGAGTCAGGAAAGCAAAAGGGCTGAACTCGCTCAGCATTTCTTAAGCTGAAAGAACTAAAGAACAAATTCAAGCCTCAAGTTACAATGCTTAAGGATGCTATGGGCAGAATGTTGAATGATTCAGGAAGCATTAAAAGAATATGGAAGAAGTATACAGAGACATTATACCAAAAATATTTGGCTGACACAGAAGAATTTTAAGAAATAATCTATGATCAAAAAAGCAATAGTGATGAAGGAGGAAGCTCAGGCTGCTCTAAAGGACTTAGCAAAAATAAAGCCCTAGGAATTTATGGAATACCAATTGATGTATTTAAACAAACAGATACTGCCCTGGATGTGCTCACCGGGTTGTGCCAAGAAATCTGGAGGGCTCTACTTGACCAACTGATTGAAGGAGATCTATTTTTATTCCCATTTTAAAAAGAGGTGACCTGACAGAGTGTCGAAATTATTGAACAATATCACTTAAATCACATACTAGGAAAATCCTGCTGAAGATTATACAGAAATTATTGGAGCAGTACATTGACAGAGAACTACCAGAAATACAGGCTTGATTTAGAAGAGGTCATGCCACTAGAGACATTATTGTCAATGTCAGATTCATTGTGGCCAAAAGCAAATAGTACCGGAGGAATATCTATCAGTGTTTTATTGACTATGCAAAGGAATTTGACTGTGTGGATCTCAACAAACTGTGGCTAACCTTGAGGAAAATGGAAATCCAAGAACTCTTGATTGTGCTTATGTGAAACCTATACTTTGTACCAGGAAGCAGTTCTCAGAACAGAGAAGGTAAACACTACATGGTTCAAAAGCAGGAAACGAGTGTGTGAGGGGTTCATCCTGCCTCCACACCTTTTCAAACTATATGCAGACCAGAGATTTCGGGAAATTGCTCTTTATGAGGAGGACTGTGGCATCAGGATTGGAGGAAGATTCATCAACAATCAATGTTTTGCATTGATACATCCTTGCTGGCTAAAACTGAAGAAGACCTGAAGTGCTTGTGGCAGAAGGTCAAGGACTATAGTCTCTTCAATATGGATTGAAACTCAACATCAAGAAGACAAAGAATCTCATCACTGAGCCAACTGACAGCACCATAATAGGTGGAGAAGAGGCTGTTAACAATTACAGCATGCCCGGCTCCACAATCAACAATCTTGGCACCAGCAATCAGGCAATCAGAAGACAAATTACACTGGGAAAATCTGCTGTCAGGGACCTCTCCAGAGTGCTGAAAAGCAACCAAGTCACTCTAGAGACTAAGGTCTACTGAATGCAGGCCAAGGTGTTCACAATTACTTGCTATGCATCAGAGATCTGGTCAAGGACAAGGATGACAGAAGAAGAATCTATGCCTTCTAATTGTGGTGCTGGATGAGTCTTGAGCATATCATGGACTACCAAGAAAACAAATTGATCTGTCCTGGAGAGGGTGAAACCAATTTTCTCCTTGGAGGCTAGGATTTGGAAGCTTTATATCACATATTTTGAACACATGGTCAGAAGAGACCAGTATTTGCAGAAGGACAACATTCTCAGAAGGATAGAAGGACAGTGCAAGAGAAGGAGACCCCTGATGAGATGGATTGATACAGTGAATGGGGCAATTGGAGTTTGTGTGTTGGAATTAGACTGGTTCAGGACAAAGCAGACTTCAAAGCCCCAGTACAAAGGATCACTATGGGTGACTCAACAGCACATAACAAAAATGACAACAAAAAAACCCAAAACACAAATAAACCAAAATAAATAAACAAACAAAGGCCTTTTAATGGCCAAATAGCAAGGGTGTCAGTTTAAAACTAGAATCTGCTTCATTCATACTATAACATTTTTGACTGCTTGCTATGTGTCTGGAAGGCAGCCATTACATAAGGGAGATCTAAGAAGAAATGATGTCTTTGATTTGTGATGTTGAAGAATAGCAATGTATACAGCATGAACTGCCAAAAGAAGCAACAAATCTGTCATGAGGGTATAACAAAATGCTCCACAGAGGCAAAGATGGTAACATTTATCTCACTTACTTTGGGTTTGTTTCCAGCAAGAACCAATCTTTGGAGACAGATATGATTCTGGTAAAGGTCAGAAAAAGAAAGAATGACCTTCAGTGCGATGAATTGTTGTAGTGGATGGTGCAAGATAGGACAAGGTTAAGATCTGTTGTTCATAGGATCCCTATGAGTTATAGCACAATAACAACGTTTCCATCTTCAAACTAGTTTTAGTGTAATTGACAATGCTTACGTTCCAAGTTATTTTTAAAACCATCTTATCTATGCATTTAAGAATAATAAATTTCACGCTTTTCCCCTGTCGCTGCCGAGTTGTGAGGAGGCGGAAGCCCGGGTGCATTCAAGATTCCGTTCCACCGCCATGGCTGAGGAAGGCATTGCTGCTGGAGGTGTAATGGACGTTAATACCGCTTTACAAGAGGTGCTAAAGAACGCTGTCATCCACGATGGCCTCGCACGTGGAACCCGCGAAGCTGCAAAGCCTTAGTCAAGCGCCAAGCCCATCTATGCGTGCTTGCATCCAACTGTAATGAGCCTATGTATGTTAAGTTAGTAGACGACCTTTGTGCTGAGCACCAAATCAACCTGATAAAGGATGATGATAATAAGAAACTGGGGGAGTGGGTAGGCCTCTGCAAAATTGACCGAGAAGGAAAGCCCCACAAACTAGTTGGCTGCGGTTGTGTAGTGGTTAAGGACTATGGCAAAGAATCCCAGGCCAAAGATGTCATTGAAGAGTATTTCAAATGCAAGAAATGAAACCAATAAAGAACTTGGCATAAACAAAAGGGGAAAAAAGAATAATAAATTTCACTGCAATAATCACTAGTCTGTATATGCCTGTTTGAGTCATGGGTCTGGTTTCTTTAGGGTATATTCCCAGTAGTAAAGTTACTGAGTCAAATAATATTTCTGTTTCAAACTTTTCAGAAACTGTCAGATAGCTGCAGGTAGTGGTTGTACCATTTTACCTTCTGCCAGGATTCACTAAGAGTTCTAAATTTTCCAAAGCCGCTCCAGCATTTTTTGTTCGCTAACATGTTGAACTTCGCTGTTGTTGCTGGGATAAAATGATATCTCATAGTTGTTTTGATCTGCACCTCTCTAAATAGCTATGGATTTTTAACATTTATTTTTTAAATATTTTTTATTAACTTTAATGAAAGTTTACAGAGATTTTGGATTTCCATTCATTAATTGTTGCACTTTTCTCCCTGCCCAACTCCCCCCCAGTTCACTCTTCTATTTGAAAAGTAAAAGTCTTTCATTGTTATACAATTCTTCACCCCAAGTCCACTCCATTATACAGCCTTCCACATTTCTTTGTGTGCTGTAAAAGTGATGGAAGCAACCAAAGCGCCCATCAACAAATGAATAAATTGAAAAAAAAAACACAAAAAAACCCTATGCTTTGCTCACAAAATGGAGTATTATGCAGCATTGGAAATTAATGAACTAATAAAATATTACACAAGATGGCTGTTGTTGTTGCTCTTATGTGCCGTTGAGTCACTTGTGACTCATAGCGACCCAATGTACAACAGCCCTAAATTCTCCTCTGCCCTGCGCTGTCCCTGAACCCTCCCAAGCAT
>NW_006399857.1:5532099-5533310 GCF_000299155.1 Elephantulus edwardii
AGAACAGATTCAAACCTAGAGTTTCTGTAATCAAGGATGCTTCGGGCAGAATATTAAATGATCCAGGAAGTATTAAAAGAAGATGGAAGGAATATATTGAGTCATTATATAGAAAGGAATTGGCAGATACAGAGGTACAAGTATAGGTTATGCATTAACACAATCAAGTGTTTTGGGATTCCCATTCTTCTTACAGTCAGCCACTGTTATGATCCACATAGTCAAATGCCTTTGCATAGTCAACGAAACACAGATATACATTCCTCTGCTATTCCCTGCTTTCACCTAAGATCCATCTAGCATTAGCTACAATATCCCTAGTACCAGGACCCTTTCTAAACCCAGCCTGGACTTCTGGCAGTTCTCAGCTGATGTGCTGTTCCTGTCGTTTTTGGATAATCTTCAGTAGAATCTTGCATGTGAAATCAATGATATTGTTCTATAGTTTCCACACTCTGTTGGGTCACCTTTCTTTGGCATAGGAACAAATATAGATCTCTTCCAGTCAGTCGGCCAAGTGGCTGTTCCCGAGATTTCTTGGCACAACTTGGCGAGCACATCCAGGGCAGCATCTGTTAGCTGAAATATGTCAATTGGTATACCAACTATTCCTGGGGCCTTATTTTTTGTCATTTCCTTCAAAGCAGCCTGAACTTCTTCTTTCATTGCCATAGGCTCTTGCTCATATGTTGTTTCATGAAATTTTTCTGTGTCTGCCAATTCCATTCGATACAGTGCCTCGGTATATTGTTTCCATCTTCTTTAAATACTTCCTGGGTCTTTTAAGAGTCTTTTGAAAGCATCCTTGATTATAGCAACTCGAGGTTTCAATTTCTTCTTCGGTTCCTTGAGCTTAAGATATGCTGAGCGAGTTCGGCCCTTTTGATTTTCTGACTCCAACTCCTTGCACATTTCATTGTAATATTTTATTGTCATCTCGTGCTGCCTTTTGAAATCTTCTATTCATCTCTTTAGTATCTTGAATTCTTTCTTGTGCTTTGGTTTCTCTGCACTACAGAGCAATTTTCAGAGTCTCTTCTGACATCCATTTTGATCTTGTCTTCCTCTTCTGTCTTTGCAATGACTGTTTGTACTCTTCCTGGATGGTGCCTTTGATATCCTCCCACAACTCGTCTGGTCTTCCCTCAGTGTTCAAAGCCTCAAACCTGTTCCTGAGATGGTTCTGAAATTCAGGTGGGATAGACTCAAGG
>NW_006399857.1:5534105-5539562 GCF_000299155.1 Elephantulus edwardii
GTTCCATTTCTTCCTTAACAATATCTAATTTTCCTACATTCATGGCTCTTACATTCAATGTCCCAATAACTAGTGTCTGCTTAGAACTGTTCCTCTTCCTTTGTATTTCCATTCTTGAAAGCTCAACCTCAGTTGTCCTTTCTGTTATCTACATGGGTGAGGCAGGAAAAAATTATACTGAGTGATGTATTTCAGTCACAAAAGGAGAAACACTGCCTAACACTGCTATTATAAAATGGCACTGGCATGTGGGGTTGGAAAGAGAATAGGGAAAGAGTGCACAGATAATGAACACTGTGTTGGAACAGATTAGGGGAAGAATAATCCGAAAGGAATATATGATTAGATATTACATGTGTGACAACAATCTAGAACAAGAGGTGCATTGCAAAGTGCACTGAGGAGGTAGAAGGGAGAGGGAAGAAGTAAAATGTGCAACATGAATCAGTAAAACCCCAACTTTTCTGTAAACTTTTGTTAGAATTATAATAAAAAATAATAACATCCAAATATTTCTCCACAAAGAAGTCTCAATTCTTGCCACACATTTTAGATGTTATTTACAATGATTAAAAAGAAATAAAAATTATACCAAAATAAAAAGAAAATAAACTATTAAAAATGTAACCCCAAAAAGCTTTTAAAAATATCTGAAATAACAGTATTTAAATAGAATCTATAAGTGTAGTGATTTTGTTTTCTCAATCCTACTACAAATTTAACTTGTCAGTATGTACGAAATCAGCAATGAATCCAATCAATGTTTAACGGAAAGAGGACATTACCAGTTTTGAGGTTTCAAACTTGTTCTTTTGTTAAAAAAATTATTCATAAAAGTGCTAATAATATAAAACATAGAGACATTTAGTCAATTTCTTTCTTTATGATTTCCAGTAAAGAGAGACAAAATGCTGATTTGGGTAAAACAAAGGATATGGAGTTGTTCTTCTGATGAATAAAGTTCTTTATTTCCAGACAACTTGTTTGACATACACTTTAACACATAATTCAAAAACATTGAATTTAAACATTATAAATTATTTATATATTTTTGTGATTTTCAGCTAGCTAAATGATGTTGAATATCTCAACCTTGTAACGATCATTTTAATAGCTTTCTTAAATGCTCTTAATGTTACTGCTAACATCCTCCCACCTTAAATTACTTTCATCTCCTCTTGTAAATGAAGATATTTCAAATGGAACCATTTATTTCTAAAAGTAATAAGTTTTATTTTTCTTCGAAACGTAAGTGATTTTTTTCTCTTCTAAATCCTTACTTTTTCACATTAACTTCTCTTTCCTTTCCCATTAAGACTGCTCTGCTCTTTTCTCTATTTGAATAAGAAATTCTTTCCAACATTCTCATTATTTTGCCTAACACATTATTGCCCCATTCTTTATTAACATTTTATTATTCTATTAAATTCTAACCCCAATTTTAAGGGGGGAAAAAAGCCTTGTTTTTAGTTTTGTCAGTTATTTTAGACAGTCATGTGATTGTCTCTATAACATAATAGTAAACCCAAAGTAATAAAACAGAAAAAAGTTTTTGTAATTTCATAATTATCTATTGTTGTTGTTGTTGTTGTTATGTACCATCAAGTTGCCTGTGATTCATGGCAACTCTTTGTACAAGACCCCTAAACCCTGTTTGATCTTGTGCCAATCTTACTGTCTTTGACACACCTATACCCATTACCCCAGTCACTGAATCAATCCATCTCATTGAGTATCTTCCTCTCTTGCATTGATCCTCCACCCTCCCAAACATGAAGTCCTTCTTCAAGGACTGGTCCTTTCTTGCAACCTGTCCAAAGTATATCTGATGAAGCTTCAGAATCCAGAATCTTTGCCTCCAAGGAGCAGTATGATTTAACACTCTCCAAGACGAAAATGCTTATTTTCTTAGCAGTCCATGGTATATTCAATATTCTCTAACACCACAGCTCAAAGGCATCAAATCTCCTTCTACCATCTCTAGTCATTGTCTAGCTGTCTTACACATAGCAAGTGATTGCAATGACCATGGCCTTTATCTGACGTGCCTTAGTCTCTAGACTAACATCATTGCTCTTCAGTACTTTGGAGAGGTCTCTAAAGCAGACTTCCCAATGCAATATGTCTTTTGATTTCATGGCTGCTGATGCCAAGAGTGTTGATTGTGGAGCCAAATAAACTAAAGCTGTTTACATTCTCAGTTTCTTGACCATCTATCATCATCCTGCCAATGAGCCCAGTGGTGAGAAGTTTGTTTTCTTGATATTGAGCTCTGATTCATTCTGAAGACTGCAGTCTTTGACCCTCTGCAGTAAGTGCTTCAGGTCCTCCTCATTTTCAGTAAGCAGGGTTGTATCATCTGCATAGCGTGGCTTGTTGATGAGTCTTCCTCCAATCCTGGTCCCACACTTCTCCTCATAGATCCCAGTCTCTGTTCTGCATATAGATTGAAAAGGTATGGAGATAGGACACATCCCTGGTATACACCCTTACCAATTTTGAGCCCTGTAGTGTTCCCTTGTTCAGTTCTGACTATTGCCTCCTGATCCAAGTATAGGTTTTGTATAAGCACGATTGAATGTCCTGGGATTCCCATTATTCTCAGAGTTAGCAACAATTTATTGTGGTCTACACAGTCAAATGCCTTTTTGTACAGTCAATGAAACACATTCCTTTGGTATTTTCTGCTTTCACCCAAGATCCATCTAACATTAGCTACAATATCTCTACTACCATGGCCTCTTCTAAACCCATCCTGCACTTCTAGCAGTTCTTTGTTGATGTGATTTTCCATTCATTTTGGATAATCTTTAGCAGAATCTTTCTTTCATGTGATATTGATACTGCTAGATAATATGCACACTTTGTTGAATCACCTTTATTTGGATTGGGAACAAATATAGATCTCTTCTATTCAGTTGGTCAGGTAGTTGTCCTCCAGATTTCTTAGCACAACTTGGTGAGCACATCTAGGGCTGCAACTGTTTATTGAAATATGCTTTTGCCAGTTCTTTCAAGGCAGCTTGGACTTCCTCCTTCATCACCACAGGGTCCAGCTCATGTGTTGTTTCATGAAATCTTCATTGTTTGTCTATTCCTTTTGATTCAATGACTCTGTATGCTCTTTCCATCTTCTTTTAATACTTCCTGGATCATTTGCTATTCTTCCCAAAACATCCTTAAGTATTGCAAGTAGAGGCTTAAATTTGTTCTTTAGTTCCTTGAGCCTAAGCAATGTTGAGCAAGTTTGGTCCCTTTGATTTTCTGACTCCAGCTCTTTGCACATTTTATTATAATACTTTGTCTCTCCACGCTGCCTTTGGGAATCTTCTGTCCAATTCCTTAATACCTTTATTTCTTTCCACTGCTTTGGCTTCTCAGAGCTCTAGTGCACTATTCCGAGTCTCTTCTGACATCCATTTTGATCTTTTATTCCTCCTCTGTCTTTGTAATGACCTTTTGCATTCTTCCTGGGTGATATTCTTGATATCCTCCCATAACTCATCTAGTCTTCTCTCATTAATGTTTAAGGGCTCAAATCTGATCCTGAGATAGTTTTGAAATTCAGATGGGATAGACTCAAGGTTATATTTTGGTGCCCAAGGATTTGATTTACTTTTCCTTAGCTTCAGCTTGAAAGTGCATATGGGTAGTTGGTGGTCTGTTCCACAATCAGCCCCTGGCCTAGTTTCACAGCTGATATTGATCTTCTCCAGTGGTTCTTTCCACAGATTTAATCAGTCTAATTCCTATGCATACCATCAGGTGAAATCCATGTGTATAGCCTGAGTTTATGTTTCTTATAAAATGCATTTGCAATTAATAAATGGTTCCATCATTCTATATCCAGCTTCATTTCTGTCACGAAGTCTATGTCTTCCAACTACTGATCCTTCTTCTCTGTTTCAAACTTTAAAATTCTCGTCATCCAATATTATTAATTCCTCTTGATTGCATGTTTGATCAATCTGACTGCAAAAGTTGGTAGAAATCTTCTATTTCCTCCTCTTTGACTCTGATTTTTTGTGAATATCTCTGAATTATAGTGGTATTTACCGGACTGCCTTGTATACACATGGATATTATCCTGTCACTCACAATTGCATTTCTAGATGGATCTAGAAATGACTTTTTTAACTATGAAAACAACCTCATTTCCCCTCAACTTTTCATCTCCAGTATAGTAGATCTTATGATCGTCTGACTCAAAATGTCCCATGCCAGTCCATCTCATTTTGCTAATGCCTAGTACGTCAATATTTATGTATTCCATTTCTTCCATAACAATATCTAATTTTCCAACATTCATGGATCTAGAGTCTGTTTAGTATTTTAATAAGTCCTATGTACATTATAGTGATTTTATTACTGCATATTACTATATACCCCAAGCATACAATGTCCATCAAATCTTCATCTAATTTTTACCTACATTGTAAACAACTGTTAATAGACTATTTTAAAGTGTACATTAAATAGGAGTATGGCATCAGATTTGGAGGTAGACTCATCAATAACCTGTGTTATGCACATGACACAACCTTGCTGGCTGAAAGTGAGGAGGATATCAAGGAATGCAGCCTTTGGTATGGATTGCACTTTAATGTCAAGAAAACAAAGATTCTTACCACTGGACTGATAGACAACATCAGGATGAATGGAGAGGAGATTGAAATGCAACAGTTTCATCTTGTTTGGATCCACATTAACACTATGAGGACTAAAGGTGCATCTGATTCAGACCATATTCTTTCTGATCACTTGTTATGTATCTGACAGATGGACAATGAATAAGAATAACAGAAAAGAATTGATGCCTTTGAGGTATGGTGTTGGAGAAAAGCTCTGAACATCCCAGGAGAACAGATATGTCTTGGAGAGAGTGTAACTGGAGCGCTCTTTGAAGGAATGAGTAATGAGGCTTTGCCTCACATATTTGGTCATGTTGCTAGGAGGGTCTATTACTTGGAGAGGCACATGATGCTGAGAAGGGTATGAGGGTAAGTGAAGGAGAGGAAGACCCTCGACTAGGTGGATTGGCACGGTGACTGTTGCAATGTGATCTTGTGTGTCGGGTGGATGGCACAGGGAAAAACAGGGTTTAGATAGTTTGTTCATAGCGTTGCTATAGGTTGTGTTTGACTCAACATCACCTAAGAACAACAATAGCAACAACATATATAATGATAATGAAGCAAACTGTATGAATATTTCATGATAAAGTAAACAATTTAAAATACATAACAAAAATTCTTTCTAAGCTAGCAATTTTCAAACTATATTCTCACTTAATCACAAAATAAATATCTAAAAATTTCCCTTTATAGCTGGTATTGATCCTATATTTTAATGTATTTCAGAGATATTTAGATTTTATTCAGATGGAAAATACAAATCATCATATTATACATTTTATACTAAGTTTGGAACCATATTTGCCTGAAGCTCAAATCTCTG
>NW_006399857.1:5539857-5544490 GCF_000299155.1 Elephantulus edwardii
TTGTTTCCAACTCCTTGCTATTGTGAACAAAGCTGCAATGAACATGGGTGTGCATATATCTGCTTGGATGTCAGCTATGGTCTCTTCAGGGTATATTCAGCTTCCAAAAAATCTAATTTTTTGTAGTCTTGCTTGTTTTATTGGTCAGTCAGGCCTATTCCCTTAATCAACTCAAACTAATTTAAAACAAAATCTTTAATGTGAAGAATATTATACCTAGTACTAAACAGAACAAAATCATATTTTAAGATATGGATGTGTGCTCAAGATTACTATGTATTCTAGAGATTTAGATAACAATTTTTAATATTGTTATTTTCTCTTAAAGTAAAGAAATTCCTATCAAGCATGCCAGTTCTTATATTATTTTTGAGAATGATTAATAATGAGTTGTCATGGAATTTGACAGCCCTTCAGATATGTGAAATCAGGTATCCTTCCTTTGCTTTTCTTTTCTACAAGCTAATAATTTTTGAATACATCGAAATATATCCTTCTCTTTTCAGCAAAGATGATGTCTGTTTTAAACAGCTTTGTTTTTAATAATATGGAATTGAAAATTAAATACAATAGTCTACATCTTCTAGGCCCACAGGGAACTGCATTGCTAAGTCCAAGGCTGAACTTCTTTGACAGTCTGAATCTACCAGCAATTCTTCATGAGAAGGATGGGCAATCTCCTTCTAGAGGATTTTCAGTTCAGGAAATCTGCTGTAGAATCAGCTATGGATAAGTTTTAATGCCATGGCAATGAGTTTGGAAGAAAAGCAATAGGGATTTTTTTTTAAATAATTTGAGCAATATTCACCTACCAGTGCAATTTATTTGTAGGTTTTATTTCTAACTTATATATCATAAAACCATTCATTTTAGTTTTGTAGTCAACTTTAAATAAAAGACTTTTATTTCTTGATTATTGCCAACTTAATTGACCACCTGAAATTTATACAATCTCTGGAAATTTTTTCTCTCACCTATTTATATTATCAAGTGGCCTGGGACACAATAATTTAAAATTAGTATATAAAAAAATTGCAAACATTGATCCTTTTCAAATGATGCATTTTATTTGGCTGTGTCCGTCTTAACAAATTATGGTTAATATTGAGAAGAATGAGAATTGCAGAACACTTAATTGTGCTCATGTGAGACCTATGTTTAGACAACAGATCTTTATAAGGTCTATGTTAGACCTTGTAAAGAGAGCAAGGGAACACTACATAGTTAAAAACTAGGAAAGGTTTATGTTAAGATTGCATTCTTTATCCATTCCTATTTAATCTTTATGCTGAAATTATGTGAGAAGCTGTATCCCATGAAGATGAATGTGGCATCAGAATAGACGAAAGACTCATCAATAACCTTCATAATGCAGATGATACAACCTTGCTTGATTAAAGTCAAGGAAGACTTGAAGCACTTGTAATAGAAATTCAAAGAACACACTCTTCATTATGGATTGCATCCCAACATCAAGAAAGCAAAAATCCTAGCCACTGGACTAATAGGCAACATCATCATAAATGAAGAAAAGGATGAAAATGTCAACAGCTAAATTATTGGATCCACAAGAAATACACTTGGTACCAACAGTCAGGAGATCAGGAGACATATTACAATGGAAAAATCTATAGTTAATGAAATTTGCAAATGATTGAAGAGCAATGATGTCATTTTGAGGATAAAGATGAACCTGATTCAGACTTTTAAGTCACTTGCTATGCATTTGAGACCTAAACAATATCTAAGAAGGAAAGAAGAATTGATACCTTTAAACTGTGGTATTGGGGAAGAGTACTAAATGTCCTGTGTACTGCAAACAAAACAAAACAAGTAAGTATTAAAGACGATGCAGCCAGAGTGCTCCCTGGAGGCAAAGGTGATGGAACTTCAACTAAGAGGTTATTCCTTGGAGAGGGGGATTACATTCTTGGGAATGTGGAGGGACAGTGAAAGAGAGAAAGGCCCTCGACCAGGGTGATTGACACAATGACTGTAGCAATGGACTTGAGTATGTTGAAGATGGTGCTGATGGCACAGAATAGGACAGAATTCTGTTATATTGTTCTTAAGGTCACTATGAGTCGCACCTACCTCATTGGCACCTAACAATGACAAAAACAATAACATTTCTTTTCAGATTTGATAAATATCTTTTCAACAATCTTGTTTTCAGGGAAGCTTTATAATTAACAAATATCGAGTTTAAATTAAGAAAATTTTTATGAAATATGTGATTTTACTCTTGTTTAAGTACTCATGGTGACCATATATAACACTTTACCAAATTCTACATCATCATAACAATTTTCTCTTTATAAACCAACTTCATTAAACATCTTCCTATCCTTTTTTGATTGTCCACATTTCTAAGGTTTTTTTGTCCTCCAGGGATTGAACTTTCCTGACAACATCCTAAAGTATAAGTTTAGAAATTCTACAATCTTTGCTTCTAGGGAACACACTTGCTTTCTTCATATAAGCAGAATTATTTGGTTTGGCAGTGCAGGAAATATTCAGTCCTCTGTTAATACTGAATTCCAGGAGCATAAATTCTTCTATCTTTATTCTTGTCCAACTTTCACGTATCTATGAAACAAATATTTGTGCTTTATTGATGATGCAAACACATTTGAGTGTGTGGATCATAAGAAACTATGTTTAATGTTGAGAAGAATGAGAATTCCAGAACACGTAATTATGTTCATATAAAACCATGTAGACCAAGAAGTTGTTACCCAAACAGAGCAATGGAACACTGCATAATTTAAAATTATGATAGGTGCCTGTCATAGTTCTATCCTTTCTCCATTCCTAGTCAATCTGTATGCTGAGCAAATCATGCGAGAGCTGGGCTCTATGAAGAAAAATGTGGCACCAAGATCAGAGGAAGACTCATCAACATTATGCAGATGACACTATGCTCCTTGCTGAAAGTGGGAAGGGTTCAGTATACTTGCTGCAAAAGAGAAAAGAATACAGCCTTCTAAGTGGATTAAATCTCAACATCAATAAAATAAAAATTCTCACTGCTGCACTGATAGACAATTTCATATTGGGTAGAAAAATGTTTGAAATTGTCAATGATTCTATCTTACTTATATCCACCATCAATGTCCTTGGCACCAATAGTCAGGAGATCAGGAGGCATACTGCACTTCCCTGCACTGGGACAGTTTTCAGTTAAAGATCTCTCTAAATTAATGTTCAATAATGTCAGCCTGAAAACTAAGGTGCACCTGATTTAAGCCATGTTCTTTTCAATCACTTGCTTTGCATATGAGAGCTGGAAAAGGAATAAGGAAGACAGATGAATGGGTAACTTAGAGGTGTGATGTTGGAAAAGATTACTAAGTATCTTGTGGACTGCCACAAGAACAAATATATGTCTTGGAGGCAAGGATGATAAAGTTATGTCTTATGTATTTTTAGCATGTTATTAGGACATATTACTTGGAAAGAGACTTGGAATAGTGAAGAATTAGAAAAAGACAAGAAGATCCTCAACCAGATTAATTAATATACAATAAGTGCAGCAATAGGCTCAAATATGTCAAATTATGAGGGTGTACAAGACAGGACAGGTTCTGAACTGTTGGTAATATGGTCATTATGAGTTGTACTTGATGCCACAGCAACCCATAACAACAACATGAAACAACTAAACATATCATGGCTTGGAGAATACATACTTAGACTCTTTACGAGTTTTCTTTGTTTTAAAGGACAAATTTGTTTAGATGACAGCTTAATTTCATTAACAAAACTAGAGAGGATAAACCATGCTGTGATTTACTTGATCTACCTTGTGTTTAGGCGAAACAAAAACTGAGTCAAGAGTTTTAGTCCAAGGAAAAAGAAAAAATGGAGAGGTACTTCCCCCCTGCCCCCTTTGGACTCCTTAACCTCCATTTGACAACTCACTGGAAGAGACAGCAGAATGTGGAAACTATAGAACAATATCATTGATTACACATGCAAGCAAGATTCTACTGAAGATTATCCAAAAACGACTGGAACAGCACTTCATCAGAGAACTGCCAGAAGTCCAGGCTGGGTTTAGAAGGGGTTGTGGTACAAGGGATATTGTAGCTAATGTTAGATGGATCTTAGCTGATATCAGGGAGTAGCAGAGGAATGTCTACCTGTGTTTCTATTGATTATGCAAAGACGTTTGACTGTGTGGATCATAACAAACTGTGGCTGACTCTGAGAAGAATGGAAATCCCAGAGCACTTGATTGTGCTAATGCAAAACCTATACTTGGACCAAGAGGCAGTCATCAGAACAGAGCAAGGAAACACTGCATGGTTCAAAATCGGGAAGGGCGTCCATCAGGGACTTGTTCTGTCTCCATACCATTTCAACCTGTATGCAGAACAGATTATCTGGAAGGCTGGGTCTCTGTGGAGAAATGTGAGGTCAGGATTGGTGGAAGATCTATCACCAATCTGCGTTATGCAGATGACACAATCCTGCTTGTTGAAACTGAGGGAGACCTGAAGTGCTTGCTGCATAGAGTCAAGGACTGCAGCCTTCAATATGGATTGAGGCTCAATGTCAAGAAGACAAAGATTTTCACCACCTGACCAATTGGCAAAATCAGGATGGATGGTGAAGAGATTGAGATTGT